>NW_010124802.1:0-914 GCF_000699245.1 Pterocles gutturalis
GGAGCCCTGAATCCCCCAGCCTGGCCGGGGGGTGGGTGAGTGGGGGGTCATGTACTCCTGGGTATGGGCAATGCACCCCTGGGTGTGGGCAATGCACCCCTGGGTATGCGTGATGGACCCCTGGGAACAGGCAGTGCACCCCTGGGTGTGGATGATGCACCCCTAGATGTGACAGTGGACCCCTGAGCATGGGCAACGCACCCCTGGGAGTTGGTGATGCACCCCTTGCTGTGGGTGATGCACCCCTGGATGCGGCAGTGCACCCCTGGGCACAGGCAATGCACCCCTTAAATGTGGGCAGTGCACCCCTGGATGCGGCAGTGCACCCCTGGGCACAGGCAATGCACCCCTTAAATGTGGGCAGTGCACCCCTGGATGCGGCAGTGCACCCCTGGGCACAGGCAATGCACCCCTTAAATGTGGGCAGTGCACCCCTGGATGCGGCAGTGCACCCCTGGGCACAGGCAATGCACCCCTTAAATGTGGGCAGTGCACCCCTGGATGCGGCAGTGCACCCCTGGGCACAGGCAATGCACCCCTTAAATGTGGGCAGTGCACCCCTGGATGCGGCAGTGCACCCCCGGGAGGCAATGCACCCCAGATGTGGGCAGTGCACCCCTGGATGCGGCAGTGCACCCCTGGGAGGCAATGCACCCCTCGCTGCGGGTGATGCACCCCCAGGCACAGGCGATGCGGGCAGAGCACCGGTGAGGGGTGCTGGACCAAACCCCCCCTCTCAGTGCCATCCTGGCTCCCCGGGGTGCCCCTCGCCGTGGCCGGGGCTCCCTCCCCACTAGCCCCATTGGCCCGGGAGCGGTTTGAAGCAGGCTTGTCCAGGGGATTGGCCGGGGGATGGTTCGGGGAGGCCGTGGCAGCGGGTGGAGGCGTGGTCGCTGCCTTCAAATAGGAACCCC
>NW_010124803.1:0-8609 GCF_000699245.1 Pterocles gutturalis
TAATATATACAAATGTACAAATGGGTGATGCACAGTGCAACTGCTTATCACCTGATGACCAAGGCTCAGCTAATAATCCCAGAGCAGAGACAGTCCTGAAACCACAATCTTAGAAATGAGATAAGAGCCTAAGTCCAAGAGCCACCCAAAAGAGAGAGGATGACCCCAAGAGAGAGGGGCAATCCTGAGACAGCCAGCACTTCCAGACCAACCCTCATCTATATACAGGACATAACGTGCATGATATGGAACATATCATTGGCCAATTTGGGTCTCAATCCTAAGCCTCAGGTTGAATTGTGGCTCCCTCCCAGCTTCTTCTGCACCTGCAGACACTGACAAAGCAGAGATGTTAAAAAGCCCTTGACTGTCCTGGCAACAACTACAAACAGAAATCCAAAACATAGCCTCTTATTAGGTATTAAGAAGAATCATAGAATCACTAAGGTTGGAAAAGACCTCAGGGACCATCAAGTCCAACCGTCAACCCACACCACCTAACTCACTAAACCATGTCCCTAAGCACCAAAAAAAAAAAAAAGAAAAAGAAAAGAAAGTTAACTCTGTCCCAGCCTAAACCAGGACAAGAGCCCAGAGTCATGCAGATTTTCTAGTAGACAGCAGGAACTCTAGAAAATCTCCCTGCACATTTGCAAAACCAGCAATATCAGGGGGAGCTCATCTTGGACTCATGACAACCAGTCTAACACATGATGACTTGCAAAGGCATAACAGATAGAAGTACAATTTCACCATGGGCATTCCTCTTGAATAAAGACACTTCCCAAAAAAACCCTCCAGAAATCCAGACCAAACACATGGCCATTTCCTCCATTAGCATCCTGTCTTGCTCCTTTTGAAACACTGCCACAGCTGTATCAGAGAAGATCTCAAACCAGGATGTCAGGGCTGGGCTGGGTTAACCAAGGAAAATAAGCTGGAACAACAGTGAATGACAGGAAAAGGTGGGGGGCTGGAGTTGGACTTCAAAAGAATATGAAGTGGTTCTGAAATTACTCCCACTCAGGCTGCGCTTTCCTCCAACAATCCCTGCATGCCCCCTAAGCCTGTTGGCAATTATTCAAACCTTTACAGCCCTAAAGCCATCTTGTTGTCAAACTGTGTGCAATTCATCCTATACTTTGCTGAGAGGAACATTTAATAGAAGAAGATGTGGTCTGGCTGCCTGCAGTTACTTCCCATCAGCCGTCCCAGCAGATAGAAAGGGTTATGGTGGGAGCATTCCTATAGCCCTGTTCCATCTATGATCCTTGGGCACATACAGGCATATTCATGAGCTCTATCCCCAGAGCAGGTGAAAGCTTCTCAGTAACACAACTACATTTGAATTCTGCTGTCCCAGTGAAGGGTCAATGGAAGACAGGGTTCAGGACCAGAGCACATTTACACAGAAAAGGGAGAGGACAAATTTGATAGAGCCAGAAAAAGAGTGATATAGAGCCAGACTTCCTTCATCCCACAGCTGACAAGGGGTGGGATCTGACTCTTTAAAGCAGTGACTCTCCCTTAGTGAAGGCACAGCAGGAGCAAGTCTCCTTTTCTAGGGCTCTGGCACAGGTGATATAGAATTGGGGCCAGAGCTGGTTTGTTCCTCAAGGCAATCTGCTGCCCTCAGCAGCTTCTGCATTGCTGGAGCCGCAGGTCAGCTCTGCTCAAAACCTCCAGCAACCTTGTCTGAAGTCAAATTGCTGGTGTCACAAGGAAAGCTAAAGTAAATTTGCTGTGCCTGCAGAGGCAAGAGAGGATGTGTTCCGGGACACTGATAAGGACTAGGGACAGTGGTGCCAAGAAGCTCACATCTTGCAGAGGTCATGCAAGTGCTGTCATTGGCAGGCAGGGTCACTTCACCCCAAAGGTGGCTGAAAGTGAACAAGAAGTCTGCTTTTAAGGCACACCAAAACTTCTTGCATTTGCCTTTCTTGCAACTTCCAAAGGGGTACAAAACCTACTAGTTTCTCACTGTTCACTCTAATTAAAAGCAACTGTGGAGAAATTTATCTTAGACCCTTTCTCCTGTTTTTTCTCCTTTGATGCCACTCCCAGCAGTGTGCTCTTCTTCTGTGCAGCAGAAGTGCTCTTCTTTCTGCTGTTATTCTTCTATGAGAAACTCCCTGGTTTTTCCCCTCTCTCTTGTGCATCACACCCAGGTAATGGAAATGCTGCACATCAGTCCCAGCTCGGACAATGCTTCCTCTCCTCATCTGTCCTCTGCTCTCTCCAAATCACCTTGTTCTTTCTCCTATGTCCTCTCCTTCACCTTCTCCTTCTGTTGGTGGCGATCAGGAAGATGAAAGACAGGGAAAGGTGGGGCAGAAAATATGCTGAGCTGATATGCAAAACTACCTTGAACATCTCTTCTAGTACCTCTCCTTCTGCTTTATTTCTTCTCCTTTGCAGCCCCCTGAAAACTGGCAGGAAAAGACTGCATGCCTGTCAGCTTCAAAGCAGGACAAGAGGCAAACCCCTTCCTCTCTGCGCTATGATTGTATCTCAGGATGGATGACTTCCCACACTTCTCTGGGAGAATCCCTGGCTGCTTCATTGCTCCTATGGAGGACAGACAATGCTAATTAATATCTGTAGGAAAGACAGGATGATCCGCCCCCTCCTGCTCCAAGTTCCTCCATTTTTGTATAACACTGCCTGCCTCCTCAAGAGGTTCCAACTCCCCACCTTGGCACATGGCACAAAACAACCCTGATGCTCTATTCAAGATGGCACCAAGTGCTGCAGTGGTCTGCCAGTATTGATCTCCCTTGCCATGCGTAGGGAAATCTCTGCGCTTTCAGCCATGTGTCTTTGCAAGTGTTTGGGTACATCAGTGCCCAGCCCTTGCCAATCTCAAGTATTCATGACCACAAGATGTTCCCAAACAAAGCGTGAAGAAGAGAAAAAGCCTTGATTATTTTTAAACAGTGCATTTGAGCGTGTTCACTTCTGGTTTTGAGTTTTCAGATTGCATTTGTGTTCAAGTCTTATTCTGCCTTCCTATTCTCCCACTGCCCTATCCATTCACCCTCCATCCCCCCCAAAAAAGGGCTAAGAATGAATGTTTCTCCCTTTGAAATCCGATAATCTCTTCATTCCTGGATATGAGGCACTGGGAAATAGACTGGGAGGTGAGGCTTGGCAACCCAAGAAAGAATGCAATAAACCAGTAATTTCCTTCCAAAGCATTAAACTCCACACCCTAGAGTTAGTGGTCTTTATGACAGCCTAGTCAGACAGAAAAAGACTCAGAAAAGCAGAGGAGAAAGGTCCTATGTTTCCAAACTGATGCATGGACAAGGTGCCAAATGATTGCATTTCTTTCATTTGCCACAAACTGGGTTAGCTTTGAGCTTGAAGGAGAGAGAATAGCAGGTTTTTAAGTACTGCTTCTGGGCCTGGCATCAACACTTCTGTTGCCATAATGAGTCAGACATCACAGGCAATACACACGAAAGGATGCAGGCCAATGCCTAGGCAAATAGAAGAGGGAAAGAAGGACTGAAAAATAAATGGCAGGGAAGAAGGACTCCATCCCCACAATGTTTTGAAATAATAACCTCAATTTCCTACATTTCAGCAAATAAAGTAACTTCAAAACAAAACCAATAAAAAAAACTCCCTAGAATTCTGTGCAAGGTTAATTTGCCAGAGGCAGATTTTGTTCTGTTAATTGCCATTTGCCATGTACCAAAGCCACAGTCCCCAAATGCTCTTGCACGTTTCCCATCAGGCAAGCACACACACAATTAAGAACATTTGAGCAGTCATCCCTAGAAATGTGAAAAAGATAAATCCTTAAATGAAGGGAAATCAGTCTTCTCCGCCACAGAAACCATGGCCTCAGATGCTCCTTCCCCTTGCCACCTACCAGGGCTCCTGAAGGGCTGTTAGATGACTGGGGGTAGATAACTGGCTCTGCGGACAGTCTATGGGATGGAAAGTGCATTGACGGAAAACATTGGAAACTTTGATTTGCACCCTTACTTGGAGGCTCCACTGGGAACTCAGGACAGTCTAGAGACATGTATCTGGCACTTCTCACTTACCTCAGCTGTCAAGTAACTCCCTGACTTGTTCTCTTCTGCCTCATGCTTCTACTGTTTTTCCTTCCTCCTGTTTATTTCAGACCATCCCTTCTTCTCTGCCCCCTTCTTTCAACTTGTACCACTATGACCTGTGGGATTGATATGCACTGCCTGGTGCTCTTCTTTACTTTCCCTTATTCTCCCCAACACTTCTTCAAACACAATTGTCACAAAGAAAATATTTACTACAAGAAATTACAGCAATCTGCTAAACAACTAGTGCAAAATGACCAACTACACACCTCCAAAAGACTCCAAAGTCCCTTCCATCCTCTGTTACTAGGCTTCCTGTGCCATTTCAGGACTTATCTGCCCTTGACAGTTCTACTAGTATGACTGAATAACGAAAGAATTTTCATTTTATTTTGACCAACAGTTTTACTGGTAGAGTCTCATCACTGTTATCACAGCTGCATTGCTGTGAAGATGACCTTCACAAGCCACCTTTCTGATGAGAATACCACCGCCCAAGTGCTGTGCAGCTACAAATGGGTATGACTTCTTTAATCTTGAATGCATCATGGACCCTGCCTTCCACCTTAGGAATTAGAGCGACACACTACAAACTTTTGTCTTATGAAATTGTGTGACATAAAAAACCTCTACTAAAGAACACAGGATTCAATACCTATGTTTAAAAACCTCTGCTGTCTCCATTTCCATGGTGTTAGACAGCTCTAGCACGAGACAAGCCAAAATGGTGAGGTCACTGCTTCAATGGGAATACAATAATGAGGTCCAATATCCACAAAGAATTTGCATTCACATGTCATTGTTCTGGAGTCAGTTAATGATTAACATGGATTAACTCCTGTGCCTCATAAACATAATATCAAGATTTCTCTAAAATGCAGGAATACACAGGATATACTATAAGGATTTTGAAATAAGATTATATTCTTTAAGACTGCACAGTGGTAAAAAGCAAAAATCTTACAGAATATTAAAGATGTGTATAATTCTTGACTTTGCTGCTAAAGACCAGCCATTACATGTAGGTTTGTTTTTTTTTTTTTTTACATGTAGTGCTTTGGTATTTCAGGTCATGTCTGCCTTGTGTGATCCCATGCACATGCTGCAAATAAAGAGAATGTGATAAGGCAGCAGGAACATTATTAAGCTTTGATCTGAGGATAGATCCTGACTCTCTTATGTTGCCGAGAGTTTGTGGGCACCAAAGAGAATATGGTAAATTTGCTCAGCAAACTAAGGGTGTGACACTAATGCAAGTCACCCAACACTGGAGTCTTCCATACAGCCACATCTACAATAAAACTGTTTCCCTGCTAGTTAGATTAAAGCCAGCATGGCTATGCTTCTTCTCCTACTGCCACATTTTCTTTTGCACTTAATGATCTAATCACATCCTCTTTTTTTCTTCAGGGCCTTTGCCTCTTTTAGTGTCCAGGATAGATGAAACTCATTGAATAGGCATCTGTAGTATGACGGTTTGTCTGCAGATTTGCCTGGAGCAAAGATACATCCTTTGATTCTAGCCCTGACTCTGCCACAAAGTTCCTATGTTAAGATATCGGACTAGTCACTTAAACCAAACCAAAGTGGGCACCAAGAGCCTCTTTTCTATGCTGTGGGTGCCTGACTTGAATCACTTGAGATCTCATTTGTGAAAGAGCTAAGCACTCCTTGCATACAACTGGAGCAGAATGCTACAAAAATGCTAAATATTTCGAAAAAAAGACAGACACTCAGCAGTTCAAACTTAAAATTAGTAGACAGTTTTAGTCATGATCTCCCCAGACTTCCTTTCCTCTATGCAAAATGCTTCTTCCAGCAGGGGGACAGTGTGACAGTTACAACTGTGTCTTTGGGAAACGGTATTTCCTTTCCATAAGATGTTGAGGTTTCAAATCCCCATTAGGATAAAAAGAAAACCACTCACAGTTCTGAGGGGGACCCCTCTCATACAGCTTCCAGGCGTTTAGTTTGTCCCATGTAGTTGCTCAAATCAGCAGACTTTTGGCATTCCTACGTCATTTGTACATCAGTTTAACTGAGAAACCCTTCCTGGTCAGGATTTCATTGAAACGGACACACTTCAGTAAAAAGTTTCAGTTTTGACAGAACTTTTATTGTCAGACGGTGGCTTTGTACACATTTCCTGTCTGGAGTGGTGAGACTCTCTGGGAAGAACGTACCAGTCCCACTGGACAAGTTTCTGTTTCCAAAGGTTGTTGCTTTGGGTAAAGTCAAACGAGAATTGCAAAGGCATCTCTTTATCTGAACTCCGCAGTACCAACTACAGCTGCTCCAGAGCACCAGGGGAGCTGATCTGGCCCAGGTCATCATCCTGTGCTACCAAGGGAGACCACACTCCTTGGAAGGCCTGGTAACCCTGGGCCATCTATCCAAACTGCAGGGCCTTCAGATTGACTCAGAAGGGTACTCTGCTTCAGATTTAAAGTAGTCAATAGGTATAACATTATATAAACTGTTTGAATGAAGCTGCCACATATGTAAATGCCAAAGATTTACACCTTCTTCCTATACATATTTCCCCCTCCACGCTGCGTCTGAACCTCTTCATCTTTCAGGAACAGACAATCTCTCAGAAGAGAGGTCACCTGTCCTTCAAGGCCAGTGTCCAAGGGCAGCAAAGAGTGCCTTGAGTGGTCCTATTTACCAGGCACTGCAAAAGCAGGTGTAGTCAAAGTTATTCTGAGGAGAGGAGATGGTCATCTCATCCCACTTGGCCTGCAGCCAGGTATTTCTATTTCCTTTTTTTCAGGGTTTATTTCCCTTGGAGGGTGACAAAATTTAGGCAAGACTACTAAAAGAGATGGAAATATTTCAGCAGGTTGTGGCAGCAGCTACAGGCTTTGCTGTCTGGGTTCTGTGCACGTCACTTCTAACAGGGATCAGTGCAATCTGGCATTTAAATAAAGTTACCGTGGGAGCAGTTTTTTTCTGCAGTGTGCTACAGTTTCTTGTGCACTGTCAAATTTGGTATCATTTTGACATCTGGTCTGTGGCACTCATCTGTCTGTTGTAACTGAGTAGGTGTTGGGTGGGGTTGGCAGGAGAGGCTTGTTTCAGTGTTTGTTTTCATTCTGTAGAAGAACTGCAGAGCCAGCTCAGTAATTAATTAAATACTCATCTTTAAAAAAATATATTCTAAAGAAATGGTGAATAAGGCAGCTGGTACTTCTCACTGCTGAAATGCGGAGACTTTGTTTGCATTTCTCCTTGGTTCCATGTTGTTTTAGGAAGCCTTTGCCATTGGGCTGGCATTCAGTTTTCTGTTCCTGACTCAGCCAAACACCTCCTGGCTGAATTTGGATAGGTGACTCCATCTTCTGTGCAGCAGTTTCCCTTCTCTGTAAAATGCATCCAAAGTTAAACACCTCTTTTGTTATAAACTTTGAAATCTGATGATAAAAAATGCAATGGAAGAGGTGGACATTATCATTACTATCAGTATCTTGCTTTGTGGTTATTCTAGTCAAACAATCATCGTTTTAATTAACCTTTGGTGTCATCTGCTCATAGCAAAAGAGGGGTTTCTCTGAGCACAGTGGAAACACGACCACAACTTCCATGGCTGCTTCTGCAGATAAATCTGTGTCTTTTTGTAACTTGTTTCTCTCATTTTACTCATTTAGAGCACAAAAGCACTTCTCTCTGTTTAACTGCCTACCCATAACCTTTCATAAATATATGCTGTACCAAGCAACCCTTTCCTCCTCCACGAGTGCCTAGGGAATGCTCCACCTGCTCGGTTTTAACTTCTGGACAGACACTGGTATTCAGCTCTTTGCCTTGGGACAGCGACTTGTGCTGTTCTGTTTGCCAGTCTGCTGGGACATAGTTGCACTTTCTATCTAGCAATTAGTTTTGCCCTGCTCTGTGATCAGTTTAAACATTGAAGAAGTTATTGATAGCACTTATTAATGCCTTTGGCAGAACACTCATTTGGAAATGTAACAGATAACCAAGGAAATGGGGGAACTCCTTATGCACAGCTAAATATATCAGGTTTTGCCCTGTGTGTCTCATCCTGTGAAGTTCTGACCACCTCCACTGGCACAGCGAGGGATGCTCTGAGCAGCTCGCAGCTTGCTATTTTGTGGCTGCCAGACATGAATGCCAAATTCATTAATATTCAGAATATATTTAAAGGTGTGCACCCGCCTATGGAGATTACACAATCTGCCCTTGAGAACAGACAAGAAAACCATGATCTGGCTGTTCTCTTTCCTCCCTTTCCCCTTCTCACACACACAAAGCAATAGGTGTAACCCTAGGAGATCCTGTAAAAGAGTTTATGGGAAATTCATCACATATTCAACGCTTCATATTTTCTGGTGGTCCCCGTAAGGCCTGACATCTCAGCACTCTCTCACAGGTTAGCAATTTTGCACCTAAGATTATGAGTCCTGTTAGAAAAAACAGTTAGAAAACTGGGCTTTCAAATGCAGTTTCTTATAAAATACTCTGTAAGAGCAAGAACAGAAGCATCCACTGGGGGCCAGAAGAGACAGGCCAAAACGGGCG
>NW_010124804.1:0-357 GCF_000699245.1 Pterocles gutturalis
GACCCGCCTGCACCTTCGCCCCGGGAGGAGCTGCGGCCCCCTCGCTCTCCGCTCGCCGCTGTTGGGTGCGCTCCCAGAGCGTGCTCCCCTCTCTCTGACTTCTCCTTGTTTCCTAAGGGTGAGGAGAAGCTCCGTCGCGCTTCATGAAAACGACTTTTCGGTGGCTCTCAACACTGGAGCCCCTCCTGAACTACAGGCAACACAGCTGTACTCCACACTGCTTCCTTA
Organism: Pterocles gutturalis; assembly: GCF_000699245.1. NCBI lineage: Eukaryota > Metazoa > Chordata > Aves > Pterocliformes > Pteroclidae > Pterocles > Pterocles gutturalis. The sequence goes on from NW_010124804.1 coordinate 229, forward strand.
GGAGAGAGCGACGGAAAAGGGTGGCAAAGGGAGGGAAAACCTGTGTCTGCTGAGGTAACGAGTGATGGGACAAGAGGAAACGGCCTCAAGCTGTGCCAGGGGAGGTTTAGGCTGGGTATTAGAAAAAAA
>NW_010124804.1:407-3947 GCF_000699245.1 Pterocles gutturalis
AGTTGTGGAGTCACCATCCCTGGAGGGGGTCAAGAAACGTGTGGATGTGGTGCTTGGGGACATGGGTTAGTGGGGTGGGTGGTGTTGGGTTGACGGTTGGACTTGATGGTCCTTGAGGTCTTTTCCAACCTTAATGATTCTGTGATCAGCAAGTCTTCACTGGGCCAGCAGAGAAGTACAAACACTGCACACAGGTGAGCTGACATTGTAGACGCTGCATCCTCAAACAGCTGCTTGAGGTTGTGGCAGACTAGCTACACCAAAAAGGACGGTTCGTCCATTCAACCTCACAAGTGGATGCACAACCTCCTTCGCAGTTTGTTCCTTGGGCTCGCCGCAATACTTTCACAGATGCATTGCCTCCTTCCTTGTACACGCTGCTGCTGCTCACCCAACAGGTGAGAAACATGGGTTTTCCTGTGGCTGAGTGATGGGTTATTTCGTGTCATATATCAGCAACCGTAAATGTCTGAGTCTTAAACATGAAGCAGCTGAATTAAATACACAAATTTTTTACAGGCCTCCTGAAGTGTTTTGGTTGCTTCCTGCATAGCAGCACCTTACTCAGCTGCAGCCATTTCTGCCACCTGGCACATTTGTGCAGCATGCAAACATACACACACATGAACCTGCGCGTTACTGCAGAGAGTGTTTTTCAAAGACCATTTTTTGGGTACCATCACGCAAACATCCAAACCACTTTCCTACATAGATGAGGTGACCAGTGATAACATCAGGACCCACCTTTCCTACAGGGAAGCAGGAGCTCTTTTACTCAAACAAAGCTCTACTTCCACAGATGTGAAAGTTTGATTGTCAAGGTTAAAAATACACAATGTAAGCCTTTAATTCTGATTTTTGGATGAGGAACATTAAGTTCTTGATTTCAGAGCATCTGACTCATTCAGAGAGAGTATAACAATCAAATTATGTATAAGCTGCATATTTTAAACCACATTTTATTATTTAATGGCTCATATTCCACTTGTGCATTGTTATAATCGTGCAGTTATGGCAACTTCTTTACAAACTTTTTTTTGGGAGCCCTTGACACATTATTTTTCCTTAAGCACAAAGGTCTAAACAAGCCTCAGGCTGAAAATAAGAGCAGCCCAGGTCAGGAAGCCAAGTTTTGTTCATGTAAATGCAACTGTTTTGAGAAAACATTGAGAAATTATCTTGAGAAAAAAGATATTTTGAAGCAATGGTTATCTACCTAGAAGAAACTGCCCAGGTTGATACCAGTTCTCCAGGTTAGCTTCCAGAATCATTCCAGGACACATTCAAGTCTACGTGACAACACATTTTGTACAATATTAAGATTCTACATTACTCAGCTGTAAACAGAAAACTGCTTTAACTTAGGTTGTTTGCCCTTACTTAAAAGTGTCAGGGTAAAAATGCTGAATTACAGCACATTGCTGTGTGAACGTAGTTCAGTGTTGGTCACTGAGGTATCTCCTAGTTGTTTAGGAGTGAATCCAGTGATGTCAGCTAACCTGACTAGTGATGTCAGGCCCTGGGTCGGGGCAGGAATGACAGGTTGTCTTGAACTCCTCAGGCTGAGCAGCTGCACAAAAGCCTGTGCCAGCACCAGGAAGGGAGGGTTCAGGTCTCAGAATATTCTGAGCAGTCAGGGGCAGCTTTCTTTGGCCGTGGTGCCATCCCAAGGTGCCCACGGGCTCCAGGGTAATGCACAGCCCAGGACACAGAGTATCCAACCACAACAGGTCCAACAACACTCCAGTAAGAGGGTCCCCTGGAGAAAACATATCTAAAGCTTGGGTGATCACAGGTGATTGAAGAGGGTCTTGCCTTATCAAGGAAAAGTTCAGCAATCTGCAGGTCTGAGTGCAGCCAGACGAAAATGCTCCGCCTCATGAGGCTTTACATCAGACTAGTTTTCTTTGCCTGGTAGTCAGTAACGGAGAGGGAGCTCAAAGGACCACTTCTTTGGCATAAAAGCAGAGCCTGCTGTAGAACCAGTACTGCTTCGCCGCCAGACAGCAATCCCCTGGTTTGGAGTGAGGAGAAAAAGAACAGGTGCATTTATTTTTCCACACAGACTGGCAAAAATTCCCCCTTTAAAAAAAAAAAAAAAATCCATTTCCTAGAACTGCATTGCCCGTTCAAAAACCAGAAGCAGGCAGTTATGTTTCACACCAGGTCACTGAAAAATATTAATCTTTTCATGACAACTGCTGTAAAATAATTGAGACTGAGTATGTGAGCAGCTCTAGCCACCTAGTTATGCACTAGCTCCCAGCAGGTAACCTTTCGGTGACAGCATAGTCACTAAACCTCCAGTCATACCAAGGAGTTTGATTTATTCCAGATTAATAAATCTGATAGAGATTATACCCCTTAAGAAATGTTCCTGTAGTATTCTTGGATGCAGTTTAGGCAAGCTGAAAGAGGTGAACAGACATGGGATGTTTTCAAAGAGATTGTAGCATCGTTAGAGGTGGTAAAAATTATTATATAAAGTTTTGTTTTGCAAATAAGTCCACTGAATTAGAAGAGTAAGCAGAAGCTTGTTTCTACAATTGGCTCCATGTAGCCATTCATAGCAGAAGGACATTAGGAGGCCAACAAGGACACAGGAATCAACTACCCAAGTTGGACCAGTTTCAAGACTGAAGCCTTAGCTACTTTGCAGTTTTTTAGAGGAGGAGGAGGCTGTTCGTGCTTCACTTTGTTGTTGCTGCAGTACCAAAAATAGCAGATTGCTGCAAGTCTTCTAACCAGTCTGTTGTTCTGTCAATTGAAAGATGAGTATTAAAATTATTTTATGTCCTCCATTAGAGAAATGAGGTTGCACTGAAACAAGCATAGAAGTCCCTGCAAGACGCAGGCTAAAGACACAGAGCAGATAAGCTCTAAGTCACTCCTTGAACACATTGCACAATAAATGTTGTCATAAGGATTATGTGAATTCCTACGGTAGCCGAATTCCCTTCAATTATCACATTATATCTCATGCTGCAACTATGGTCACAGTGAGATTAAAAAGAAATACTCACTGTACTGTTCATTAAAAAAGTAAATGGGTCTTAAGTACATTGAAATTGCCCATTCCTACCAAGATGTATTATTACTATATCAGCTGTCCTCTCCACCTTTGATTTTCTAAAGCAACCCTGCTGCAGCTGGTGGCAGAAGGTACCTCCTGGCTCCTTCAAACGCTGCTGAGCCCTTGGTTTTGCAGCTGATAGACAGAATCAAGCTAGCGTTGACAGGACAGCCTGGTTTATTGTGTATCTTCAGCACATTTTCTTTCTCCTTCTGCACTGGTCATTACAAGCAGAACAGTGAGTCTAAGCATGGGCGGAGCACCCAAGGGCACACAAAGGAACTCCCTCTCCACTTCCAAGGAGGACCTCTGACAATCGTGCCTGGACTGCAAGTCCATCTCTGGGCAGTGTTGGCATCCTCTGCACTGGGGAGTGGGAACCAGCACCATGCAGGCTGAGCTGATGATACTCTGCTGTGTGCTTGGACTGCTACCAGCTCATAGAATCACAGAATCATAGAACCATT
>NW_010124805.1:0-288 GCF_000699245.1 Pterocles gutturalis
GCGACCAGCCGCGCAGCCGCCCAGCCCTGCCCTTTGCCGCAGTCCGGTGACACACAAGCTTCAGCGCTCGTGGTTTTGCCCAGGGAGACACAGCCAGCTGAGAAGTCCTTTTTCCAGCAGATGACCAGGTGAGCACTCCGGGGAAGGTGAAGGGTGTGTTATTTTTTTGGTAGAGGTGAACCCTGTCTCCCTTCTGCTCTTACCGAGGGGCCGATAAGTGGACCCTGGCTCAGTGTCAGCAGCTTACAGTTGCACTGGCTCCAAGGAGGCTGCTCCACGGCTTGCCGC
>NW_010124805.1:328-14825 GCF_000699245.1 Pterocles gutturalis
CAGCTTGAAGCCTTGGCTCTCTAGAATCACGGTGGGGAATGGCCACTGGTGTCCTGTGTTTCCCCGAAACCAGGGCAGACGGTTTGATGCGCCCGAGACCTGCCCCAGCAGAAAATTCAGCCACATCAGAACTGCATCCGCATTTCACTCGGTGCTAATTTTTGGCTCCATCATCTTCCCTCTGCTTGCAAAATCGGTGCCTTTTCCATGTCTGCCAGGAGAGCTTCCAGCCGTTAATGGTCTCACAAATCCCTTCATGGCATGTGCGCAGCTCCTGCCCCTTCCCTTTTCATTAATTCACCTTTGGTTCCTTTCCTTTTTAAATGACCATCGGGTACTAAAAACCTTCTTTTCTCCATAGCCAAAAAAAAAAAAAAAGGAGTTTCACCAGGGTGGTGGCGAAATAGTGTTCTCCCGTCCCTCCTGCCGAGATGCCCGTGGGTTAGGGAACAAGTGGGACTCAGCCTTGAGGATAACGGGAATGGGAAGGGGGGTACCGTGGCAGTGCATCGGAGGAAAGAAGGGGCTGGTCCTCCTCCCAGCTCAGTCTTGGGCTTGTAGAAATGCTGTGAAGGAGAGGAAAAATGCTGATTTCAGGGCATGGAGTCTTGCTCTATGTCCTCCAGTTCATCTGGTTTTCCTGGTTCTCCTTCCTCTGGTCTGCCTGGGCAGGAGGAGATGGTCCTGGGCTCTGCCTGCCCAGGGTAGCGAGGATTAACCTCATTTCTGGTTTACACCTTCTAGCAGCGATTGATTTGATCCACATCACTTCTGTGACAGGGCAAATGGAGCTTCATGGGAGCTCTGAAATGATAAAATCCCATCTGGCCCCAAAATAATAGTGGTCGTGTCCCTGGGGAGAGAGAGGGCGGGATGGGGACAGCAGAACTCAGCTGAGCTCCAGCCCTCTGCATGGGGACCCCTCCTTGGCTCGAGCGTGGGTTAGACGTGCAAAATGACCTCAGGAGCAAAGACCAGCAAGAGATGGGTCTGTTAGGTGATTTTTAAATTTTTCTTTCTTTTTTTTTTATTTAAATTTATTGAGGCCAGATCCTCAAATCATTCTTAATTGGATTATTCATCCTTCAAGAGATACCCTTGCTAAAATCTGCAGATAGCAGCTATACAGAAACCTACTCATTTTGCTGGTTTGTGATGTTTCATGGAAAGAGAAGTGTCCTACAATCCCAAAGGGTCAAATTAGACAATGAGAGAAGTGTAGTCCCAGATCTTTGTACGTGCATCCATCCAAGGCTTGACTGGCTCCTGGGAGGAAGGTGGGCTTGGACCTAAGAGCTGGCTGTCATGTCAGTGCTGGCTTCGGTCATCAGACGTGTCTGAGAAGTCCTTGAACATCTCCGCTCTGGTTTCTTTACTGTGGATGTTTTGAATACTTGAAGAACCTTGGAAGAGTTACTGAGGTCTCTGAGGATCTGCACTGCTAAAATCAGGGAGATGTGACTAATTGTCATGGGAGGAGAGAGGAAAAGGCAGAAGGGCCCTTTTTTGGGTCCCCTCGGTGATGTTTGCCTTTCCTAGAATCATCTCCCATGAGGCTGGTCAGTGGCACGTAGACAATGGAAAGATATGGCTGAAAAAAAGGTGGAAGGAAAAAGGAAAGATGTCAAACTTAGAGCAGGCATGAAGGCTTAGCTGGGACAAAAGTGCCTTTCTCCTCCATCAGATACGGGAGGAGCTGGTGCCTGGTGCGGATTATTGAGTCTGGTGTGCTGGGGGGGCATGGAGACTGGCTGTGGGGACCCATAGCCTCTTCCCAGGTGGCCAGAGTGGCTTTCTGCTGGTCACCTTGTTCAAGATGGCAAGTCAGGGGTAGGCTGGTGTATCTGGGTGTCTCAGCACCTCCCGCCTAGCCTGGCTGGGGCAGCACCTGGTCGCAGTGAGCTGGGAGGTTGTGTCCTCCTGGAACAGCTGCTTGTGTGCCAGATGTGAAGATGCAGCCGGGGAATTTGGAGTCCAGAAGAGGACATGTTGGGATTGCCTTTGGAGATCCTTCCCTGCTCTCCTGCAGCCAGGGAGGGCTCTTGCTGCAAAACTCCTGCCGCTGGGGTGAGGTGGGTGCTTGAGCATCAGGTGACACTCAGGTGTACGGAGGGTCCCCTTTCTGCTCTTTGGGAAGGGCAGGATGGTGCCTTCACCGCAGGCAAGGTGTCTCTGGCCACGTTCCCCAGTTCAGGTGGGACCTAAAGGACAGCCCGTGATGGTGCTTTGGGGACTCTGCTGCCTTGGAGCAGCCCGGCGGTTGTGCAGCTCCTTACCCATCGATCCGGAGAACTCAGGTGTGACTATTGCAGCGGGTCACGGCACCTGTAGGTGACAGGATTGGGGACATCACAGGTGCTGAGGTGGTATTAACACATGCTGCTTTGTGCCTTCCCAATGTCAGGAGCGCAGCAGAATCGTCCTCTTCTGAAAAGGAGGTTTCAGTTTAATCACGTCCCCGTCTTTGTGGTTTGAGTGTAATCCCTGTGAAGCCCTCGGTGCTCGGACAGCAGCTTGCCACGTCCACAGACAGACGTGGCAGAGGAGCTGCTGATCCCAGATTCAGTCCTTCCCTTCTGTAGATCGTTTCTGCACGGAGGTCTGGCCCTCAGGTGCTATGTGATGCAGGCACAGCAGCTTACCTACAAGAAACTGATTTCCTTGGGTTTGTCCTTTGTTGTCTTGTTCTCTGTGAGAACCATTTTAATGGGGTGATGATAAAGACCTAATTTCTGAGTTGCTGTAGATTGTGCTCAGCAGTGACCTGGGGAGCGTGGGTGACAGCTGTGTGGTGACACAGCAAGGCTTGCTCAGAGAGGAGTCAGGGCTGTGCCTCTTTCATCCCAAGATGTTTCATCTTGAACGTGTTAAGCTGCATCATAGACTTACGGCCACTCGGATGCACAGTGGTGGATTGGGCGGGCTGTTGGTGAGCAACTAATTCTGCTCTCTCAAGTTCACATTCATCAACCAACGGATGGAAACACGTCTGACTTCTCAGCAGATCCATCAGGACGTCAGACATGGCTGTGAGGCATGAAGCAACCTCTGCTCCCCTGGCAGTACCCAGTGCCGACCGTCCCGGGGCGGGATGCAGGCAGAGCCACCCCTCCTGCTTTCGGAGCCTCTCTGAGCCACACGCCGAGGTGGCAGAGCCTCTGCTCCACTCAGCAGGAGCCCTGCACATGCTGCCCTCCCAGAGAGAAGGAATGGGATAATTTTTATTATTTTTTTAAAATACCTTTTCTAGCTCTGCAGAAATTAACGTGTTCCCACTTGGCAGCGCTGCCTGTGAGCAGCCGTGCAATGGGAAACATCCCTCTGCTTTCAAAACACACCCGGGTTATCCCCCTGGCATCCCCAGGCTGTTGCTAGTGTCCATTCTGTAGAGTGGCCTTGGTAAGTTTGGTCCAACAGAGGTTCCCTTGAGAGGTTTCAAACAGTTGGAGTGTTTGTGACGGGCAGGCAGTGCCCCGCAGCCGGGGTGTCCGTCCCCTGCCCTGCAGCCGTACCCTGGGCTGAGTCTCTGCGCTGGCTCTGGGGGTGCACAAGGTGACGTTGGCGTCTGGGGCTGCTCGTGTTCGGATCTGGCTGCGATGAGCAGTCCTGGCAGCTCCCCTGCTGCTCTCCTTCCCAGCCGCTGTGTTTTGAGGAACGGTAGAAGTTCTGCAGTTGGTAGTAGAGCTGTCCTCCCCAGGTGCTGCAGTGAACCCCGTCGTTTTGGGCTAGGAAGGGGGCTAGCAGTGGGTCAAGCAAGCGAAGTCATTACTTCTGTTTTTAAAGGGCCTGGAGATAAGGAATTTTTCAGGATCAAGCTGCCTGGGAAGCCTTGGCTCTGTCCACGTGCTTGGGCAGCTCTGACAAGGGGTGTTGATCCTTTGGCTTATTGGAGCTGGTCCGTGGCCACCATTGCTGGCCTCTGCTAGCAAATGGATGACGGGGCTTCAGCATGGTTCAAGAGGACTTCTGGACGTGCCCTGTCCTGACTGGTATGTCCTGATCCTCCACCGCTGACAAGGAACAAGGACACCAGCCTTGAGGACTTGGGCCGTGCACCTGATGCCTGATGTGATGCCACCTTCATCCCTCACCCATCTGGTCTGACCTGGAGCAAGGTTGAAAGCCACCTGTTCTGCTTTGGAAGCAGAAATCAAGCACAGTTGAGTGGTTGCAGCTCAAGTTGGACTTGAGAGGTGTCTGTCCCAGCCCAGCAAACTGCTCACACAGTGACTGCAGCGTTATACCTCCTCCCACAGCTTCTCCTGCCAACACCCTGAGGTCCCCATTTGTAAGGACAGACTGTGCTTGGCCGCCTTGCTTGAGAGCTCCTGTGAGCAAGACGATCTGAGAGCTCCTGGGTACATTTTAAGACCTTTTTTCATCCCGAATACGGTGCACAGGTCTGCTGTTCCTTGCAAGAACATCAGGTCACTTCTCTTTCCATCACGCTGAAAAGCAAACGTACTTTCTCTAAGCTCAGAAACAATCTTTTGGGTGAAGAGTGAGGCAAAAAAAAAAAAAAAAAGTAATTGCTCCATAACTGACAAAGAAGGGGCATTCAGACACCTTCTTCCCTTCCCTTTTGGCTAGTGGAGGGGGGCAGATGTGGTGATGTCTTCCAGGCAGGTGGAGTCCAGCTCTTGGGCTGAGGCAGTGCAGGGACTGATGCACCGTGGTGCAGGAGCATCCTTGAACCATCACTGGTGACCCCAGACACTAATCTGGGGGCTTCTGGGCAGCAAAACGCCCCTCTGCACAGCCCCTAATTACACCCGACCTGGGTTAAAATTCCCCCAGCAGTGCCAACGCCTGGCAGTGGGGAGTTTCAACCCACAGCACTCTCGGTGTGGACACAGCAGCATAGGTGTGGGCATGGGGATGTGTTCTGTATCTTGGCCAAACACGTCTTGGGATTCCTTATCCCCTCTCTGGGTGGAAGCAGTGCTGGAGAGCGCTGGGGACTGCCTGCTCTGCTCTCTCGGAGCGGGTGAGTTTCGAGCAGCACAGGCACAGAGGATTTAGCTAGTTAAATTTGATACATGGGTCCCATCCCTGTTAAAAACCATAGTGAGAGCCAGCAGCATCACTCAGCAGCTCAGCAGGGTGTTAACTGTCCAACCTCCTTGTTCTCCGTAGTCCTCACCCGGTGAAACCCATCAGCGCCGTGGTGCAGGAGGTCTCCAGCGAGAAGAAGCAGCAGCACAGGTCCAGCCTGACGACGGCTCTGAGCAATGGCCTGGAGAAGCTGAAGACAGTCACTACGAGCAGCGTCCAGCCTGTGGCCCCGTCCTCTCACCCGGAGAAAATGGACTCGAAGTTAAAGGTAGGAAACTGCTGCTGAGGTGAGAGGTTCCTACTTGCTTGAGATGTTGGATAGTTGGTGGCAGAGGTGCAGAGAACTGGTGCTGGAGGAGGTAGGACAGGGTCCTGCCACAGTGTGAGCAGAACCACGTGTGTTAACCCTGGCATCCTCGCTCCTGGTTGCCCAGCCTCCCGCTGGCCTCTCTTCCTCCGTGACCTGGCCTCTGGACCTTCTCACCCCAGCGCTCTCCCATTGCTGGCTTTGGTTTGGGGTTGTATTGTACAGCGTGCGAGCCAATGCCGGGTTATCCACCAGACATGGGAGGTGGAGGATGTGGGAGCTGCCTGACTGAAGGCCTGAAGGGTTTTTTCTCCTGGCAGAGGCAGAGGGAAGGTGTTCCCTGGAACATTACTCAAATGCTGCTTGCCTGGCTGTGTTTTAGACGCAAGCAAAATAACCTGTGTGATGTATCTGAGGGCACGGTGTCACGAGGGTCCCTTCTCCTTCCCTTTGCTGCTGCTCTCTTTGCCTCCCCAGTTCAACATGTAAAATGCTGCTACTGGGGTTCATCTGGATGGACTCCCCCCGGGCTCTCATCCTCTGGGATCTCCCAAGGGGTCTTTCTGCTCTTGGTTCTCTTCTCCTGCTGTCATCCAGGCCTGCTGCTGGAGGGCTGGGAAGGGGGAAGCCTGGGAGAAGGGGAGTAGCTAATGCCAAACCTCGTTAAGCCAGGCTAGCGGGCTCCGTTGTGCCCGCACCCTCAGCTTTTAACTGCTGGGGGAGAGAGGTTGGACATCGTCTTTGGAGAAAGGCTGGTAAGTGATTCACGCCGCTGGTGGCCGTGTTCCATGGTCACCTCTAGCTGTGTGGTGGAGGCTGCATTGGCCGGGATGTCCGGGCGGTTGTTCTGTCTCCGGTATTTTTGGGTGAGTGCATGGCACGAGGGAAAGCTGCTTTGTAAAGACACAACGTGATGGCTGCACAGTGTCTCAGGCTCATCAGGTCAGGTTTGTAAAGAAGACAGACATAGAAAATGGGATTGCTTTTGTTTGGTGCTGCATCTTGCAAACTCTTCTTTAGGGAGCAGCAGTTTCCATTCACCTCTGAATGTTCCTCTTGGTTTCTACCACAGGATCCCACCGTACTGGACCAGTCAGCCAAGTATTACCACTTGACCCACGATGAACTCATCCAGCTCCTGCTGCAGAGGGAGAAGGAGCTGAGCAAGAAGGAGGAGCACATCCAGGAGCTGGAGAACTACATTGACCAGCTGCTGGTGCGCATCATGGAGCAGTCTCCCACGCTCCTCCAGATCCCGCTGGGGGAAAACAAGACCAAGTAACCTCTCCCCAGAGACCAGCATCACTTGCCTCGAGCTCTTCTCCAATAACCACGCTGCAAACATCCCTGCACTCCCCCCTCCTCTTCCAAGAGGGCTCCAGTGGCTTCTGTTGGCAGAGTTTAGCAGGAAAGGTTCTCTGCTCCTTCCCGGCCCCAGCTTAGCCCAGCTCTGGCTCCAGGGACCTGCAGGGTGGTGGGCTGTCAGCCACCCCGTGGGGAGGAGCAGAGCCCTCCGCAGGAGGCAGATGCCTCTTTAGGTTCCTGTCGTTGTGACCGAGTGGCATCTTCTCAGGCACTCATCCTGCCGATGCTTTAAGTGGACATTTGAGAGCTGGAAACCAACCGCCTCGTCCATGTCTCCACCCTGCTACTGCTCTGCTCTTCTACCCATGCTCTTCCACACCTCTCTGGAGCGATGTACGCTGGCTGAGGGACGGTGTTAAACTGGTTGATGACATCAGGGGATGCTTCAACTCCATAAGGGTCTACCAGCATGTTCCCGTCCTCTGAGCCCGCTCGGCAAGGCAGCAGGGGGAAGGGGCTGCTGTTGGGTGCCTTCCTGCCCCAAATGAAGGGTCTCCATCAGAAGAGCCAGCTCCAGTTTGTGCGAGTACCGGATCGTGTGGGAGATGCTACACAAAGCGACAGTGCCAGAGGCTGTCAAGGACTCAAGCCGACGTCGCTGCCTGACTGTGAGCGGTGTCGGTTCCTCCGCTGCATGCATGCAGAGCCGCGATGCTGCCTCAGTTACCCCGCTCAAAACCGAACTCACGATACGGGAGAAGGGCCAGCGATGGTTTGTGGCACCATCAGTACTGCAGGAGATGTCACACACCACATCACCAGTGTGCCCGGGGGGGACTCCTGTGTGTACAAGCCACAGCTGAATTTTCTACTCAGTATTACACTCCCCTTTTCCTGCGTGCACAGGAATTGCTTCCCACTGGCAGCCCCACACCGTGGACTTTACGTCATCTTTCTCCACGCAACAGGAAAATGCCATCGGGACCGAAGCTCACGCACAAAGAAGGATGTCTGACCACCCGGCCACCTTCTACGTGTGACATCCTGCTAGGTCAGGCTTCCATCAAACACTCCCTGTCACCGCTAGCAATTCCGTAATCGCCGCAGCCTCCCTTCAGACCAGTATTAGCACCAAACAGCTCGAGTTGTATCGCATCTACACGCCCGCGGCAGGTCTCTGGCGTCCTGGACCCAACCCTGAGGCCTTGTAAGCCAGCTCTCTCCGGAGCTGAACGCTTCTTGCTGCTAACTGCTGAGCTGCCGTCTAAAAGCCTCCGATTTACACCATTTAACAACCGTGGATGATGTTAGCCCGAGGCGTGTGAGCGATGCTCCTGGACGCGCCAGAGGACAGCGCAGCTTTGGATCTGGAGATGCTGTGGAGAGATGTACAAAAGATGTTGCTCCCTCGCTCGTTCTGCCAGGATTTTTGGCTAGAGAAATGCCCGCGTGGGTGGAGGGTCGGTTGGCATGGGAATTGAGCTGTCTTGACACGAAAAGCCTCTTCTCTCTCCTGTAGATCTTCCAAAGTTACTGGATTCTTTTAAAACCTCCATATTATTTTCTCCTTACTTGCTTTGATGTCTGCCATGACTTTGAAAAACCGTGCCTTTTGCAATAGGACAGTAGCAATTTCCTACCAAAAAAAGGCTCTGAAATCCCCTTCTCAGTTCAGCGCAACCCATCTTGGGCACCTTTCTCTTCTGTTCACTGGCTGATCTGAGAAAGGTGAGTTTAGTTTATTTCGAAATGCAGACAGCAGAGCCTTCCTATCCCTGGGTGCAGGCTGCTTTTGGTCTCGGGTGGGAGTTGCTGCTTGAGCAGCTCATGGGATGTGGGAGACAGAGATATTCATGTTCCGAGACAAAATACAGCTGGGCAAAGACAGTATTGGGGTTGTGCTTGAAGTCTGAGGTTGGAGAAGCAGGCTGTCAGGGTAAGCTATCAACTAAAAGCAGATTTGGCATCACCGTCGTCAACATTTGGTCATATCGAGCCTGTAGAACGTGGTACGAGGAGGAGGATTTGTCACCTGGGAAGATAGCAGCCTTTCGTTCCGACCTCTCCAGTAGGAAGTCACCTGGAGCTTCACACTTCTCTACCCGCATCTTCGTGTCTCTCCTCCGGTGTGTCCCAGGTGTGGGGACTTTGGTTCTGGTGTGAGATGTGAGGGTCTGGGGGAAGGTGTTTCTCCTTATAGAAAAAGTACCAGAAACCTCTCTCTGCCTATGTAATCAAAAGATCCCACGGCTGGAGAGCTGCGTTCCCTTTCTGGGTGCGTAGCTCTCGTGGAGCAGCTCTCCATTTTCTCTGAAAGCGGGCAGGGAGGAGTTGTGGATGCTGGAAAGCTGTCCAGCGTCAGCAGAGCGGCGTGGTGCGGGAAGGAGAAGAGGCAGCGACGGGCAGGGATGCTTTAAACCAGGCAGGCATTAGGCAGGGGTGTAGAGCCAAAATCTTACACAAGGCTCGTGCTGGCTCTTCACTCCCTGAAAACTGGGATTTCTCCCCCAGCAGCGATGGGCGTTGTAGGTGCTCCCCACACACAAGTGCCAACGTTTCTAAGGATCTCGCTGCCCCTCCTCTGCCGTCGTGTTTCACCGCCTCCCTAATCCCCCCTCTGCCTTAGTCAGCGCTGCCTTCGTTTTTTTCTCTCTCCAAAGCTTGAATGTTTTGCACTTTATCTATCCACGTGAATCTCAGAGCTACCGCGAGCCGTCTCGAGCGTACGGCTTTTTCAGCAATACACGCTTCCTCCCATGACCTGCCTCTGCCGCAGCGGAGCGACGCCGTCCCCGAACCCATGGCAGCCCGTGCCGTCTCAGATGAGGCTGGAGCAAGCTGGGCTTAAAACTCTCCAGCCTTGACTTTGCAATAGCATCTCCTTGGCATCGCATGTGAGACAGGAAAAAAAACCCAAGCAGTGACCACAGCCAAGGCTGCCCTGATGTTTTCTGTCTGTCCTTGAGTGCTGAGAAGTCCAGAGGTATCTGCAAATGACGATTTGTGCTTAGGAAAAGGCGTCTTAAAGATGCTTCTGGCCTTGTTCTCTGTTCCTCCGCCCCGCAGATGCGGGGTTTCTCCCCCACCACACCGTGTTTATTCTCAGCGTAAGAGCGAGCGAGCTTGGCTACACCACACAGCAGCACTGAAGCTGGAGTCTGTACCATTTTTTTGTTAAAACCTCAAAGTTACCGGAGGGAAATCATTTTGAGGACCTGGATGTTTTCTCGTAGAAGGTGGGGATGAGAAAAAGAAGCGTGGGGAAATGTTCTGAAGTTGCTTATGTTCCAAATCTCCCTATTTAGTGATTTAGGTTTTTTTTTTTCCAAAACCAGGGAGGCAAGCAGCACTTCTGGTCAGGGGAACGCTCCGAGGGCTGTCGCTCTTTGCTGAAAGATGAGAGGGTTTTGATGGGCCAGCAGCAGCTTTTTGCTGGTTCTGTTTTAAACACAGCCTTTAACCGATGACTCGGTGTTTTTTGCTGCCTCTTTCCATGCTCAAGCTGTTTCACAAAGTCTTCCGCAGGGTGCTGTTGCTCACAGCTGCTCTCTGCTCTTGTTGTCAGCCCACAACTGGGTTTCTCGCTTTTAAAGAACTTTAGCCGAGTGATTTATTTTCGCTTTGTCTGGCCCTTCTGGCTCAGAGTTCTGGGCCAGAAGAACCACCAAGATATTTCCTGAAACTGGAACAAACCTGAAGGGATGTGGACACCGAAGTGTCCCATAGACTCAGCCTTACGACTTGTCTGTGAAGAAAGGGCCGTTGTGTTTTGTGTTACAAACGTGGGGTGGAAAAACCATCCCAAAACGGGAGAGAAGCGTGGGGGTTTTTGGAGTTGTTGATTTCCCTGTACTTCGTGTACGCAGGAAGTGGGTTCTGTGTGTTTCATGTTTTAATAGTTGCGACTAATGTTTATAAAGAGCTTGTTATTTACGTTTTAAGCACTTTAAAAAAAATAATAAAAGTTGTTCAAGCTGTTCCTAGATACTTCTGATTTATTGACAACAGCGTCTGTGCTGATAGCACTTGGACAGTGAGTGACATTTCTCTGTTTATTTGCTGAAGTAGGATGACGATGCCCAACTTCTCCGGCAGCTTTTCAAGCACCGTTAATGGTCCCCAAGCTGTGGCTGTGCAGGGAGGTGGTGCTGCAGGATTACCTCGATTTCCTCTCCAAATATTGTCCCTGTCTGGGTTGATGGGTGCACCTGAGGGGTTTAAGCTCCTCTTAACCTTCTTGCGTGTGCCTTAAAGCCGTGTAAGCGACTGCAGGAGCTCGGCTGGGGTGGCTGAGGATCGCGTCTGCCTGCAGCTCCCTTTCTGCTCATCGCCGACATTCCCCTGCGTATAAAGGTTGTTATTGCATTCCTGAGGATTTGTGCAAAAGAGGAGAGAGATCCCAACTGGACTGGGCTGGAGGAAGGAAGCAGAGCTCCTATTGCATTGTAAATTTACATCGTAGATGGCGGAGAGCTCAGCCTCAGGGTGCCTGGTGAGGAAATGCAGCTTTCTTGGTGCCTGCTTACAGGACAGGCAGCTCTTCCTCATGCTTTGTGGACATCAAGCATTTACGTCTCTCCCCCTCCGTGCTCTAGACTTTGCCTGGCATGGGGCTGATCCCCACCCGAGACCTTCGCCTCCAGCTCCTCTGCTCTAATCCCACCCACCTGTTTTCCCGCTCAGCTGTTTTCCTTCTTAAGGCTTCCTTCTTTCTTCATTCATGCCTTTTCCTTCAAAAAAAAAACAAAACCAAAACTCCCCTTAAGCTTGGGTAAATGACTTTGCTGCTCCAACAGAAGAGGTTCGTTAGCTCTAATCCCGGTTTATTTTTCATTCAGGCCGTTATCGAGCTCAGCACCTGTCTGGGGGGATCATGTTAGCCCTGAGAGCCTGGATGGGCTTGGGAGGGGGAGAAAATGTTTGGCACGCTGCTCCGCAGGATCAGGGCACTGAACTGTAACCCTCTGAGAAACTATCCTAAGAAAAGACAGCCTGAAAGGACGGGGCTGGAGTGGGGTTCTCCTGGCTGCAGAGGCGCAGGGGGTACAGTCGGTGGGAGGGTGGGGAAACTGGAATCCATCAAGTCAGAAAAAAAAAGAAATTAAGATTTTTAGTCCTGCTAAAACTGCCGTACATGATTCCATCGGGTGTTGCTGTCTGCTTGAAAGCGTAAGCACAGGCTCAAGCGTGATGCAACTCATTCCCGTCCCTGCGGGAAGAACTGGCTGGGTTTGTTGTTCGAAGCCTGAGTTTTTGCTTCCCACCGCAAGTTTTCTTAAAATCTGTCTTTACAGATGGAAGCCAACAAGAAATGTTCCTGTGACTTTCTCCCCGAGCCAGCCCAGCCCTGCACCCAGCTGTCACGTGTGGGGTGGCTGGCTGAGACCCCCCAAATCTCCCTCGGTTTATAGATGAGCTTGCTCGATGGCTGGGGGGCTTGTTCCTCCCCCTGCCAAAATGGAAAGAAATGTCAGTGCTAACAGTCATGGATCTGGGGAAGCAAACCCCCCCTCTTCCTTCCCCAAACCAGGGAACTGCAAGTTGTCAGTCTAAATGGATCTGGTTAGATTGATATCAGCCAAAGAATTGATATTCTTGCTGGTATTTAACCAAAAAAGTGATAGTCTTATGTCACTCCAAATGTGGTTTTAGATAAACAGATTCTCTCCCCTCTGTTGTTACAAAACATTTCGTGTGTCAACATTAGGGATTGTATCAATTATCTGGCTCTAGCTGTAATGGGAGGGAGGGGGATTTCCCTTGGGTAGAGACGGAGAGATTTGGGTTGTCATCCATATTTATTGGAGAGATTTTGCTGCGTTGCAAAGTACGGGATGAAACCTTTAGAAAAAAAAGCAGCAGAGTTGCTTTGTAAAGCGCTAGTCACAGCAAAATGATTTTATTTTCCCTTTTAAGCCAAGTGCTCCCCAGTCTGCGCTGCAGCCACGTTTAATTAAAGTAAGCAAACCATTAACTCCGAGGACAGCAGCGACCACGCTCCAGCGAGCAGGATTTGTTGTTGCACCGAGATCTTTGCTCGTCATCTCTCCGTTCCTGAGGAGGGTCGCTTCTTGGCGCAGGGCGAAAGGCGAGGCGAGGGCGCAAGTTGCTGCGGTGCAGGAAGGAACAACTAGATTTTAACAGCACCTCTAAAAGGAAAAAAAAATGAGAAAATGTCACTTTTCTGTTCTGGTAGAAGCTCCTTCCTTGTGCTGGTGCAAGGGGGAGGATGGTATGCTTTGGCATGCTGTCTCGGGCTGTGTGTCACGGTGTCTGCTCCCACGGCAGGTAAAGTTGTGAAGTACAGGATGAAACCTTTAGAGAAAGAAGCAGAGTTGCCTTGTAAAGCGTTAGTCACAGCAAAATAATTTTATTTTCCCTTTTAAGACAGTGTCAGGGCTCCAAGCAGTGTTAGACCCTGCCTAGGGGAAAGCAAACCCGAATGACACGATGTCATTCACAGCTCTGGTAAAGCACGGTTCCCACATAACCTGAGTGACACCACGGGACGTCCCCGCAAGAAAATGTGGCCAAAGGGCTGAGGCTGTGCGGCAGCAGGTGGTCTGAGACCAGGAAGGGTGACAGCAAGACAGCCCAAGGGTCAGGGGATGGGCAGCAGCAGCTCACGGAGCCTCTCGCCCACCCCAGCTGCGATGGGTAAGCGCTTCGGACACAAGCAGAGGTACACTTGCAGCAAGCTCTGTGCCAGGCCCCTTTTCTACCCAAAGCTGCAAGAGATTTGAGATTCAGTGAAGGGGATCAGTAGTGAACTAACCTAAAAACAGAAATTGCTTTTGCAGATGGAACGAGAGCAGAAAAAAAAATCAGCACCACGTCCATAAAGCAGAGCAGCAGCAGCCTCACAGCAAGATGTTGTGATGTTTTCCCTGTATAGCAAAAAATCAGGGATTTTTCTCTTTATTCAAGTATGTTGTTTAATTCCTCCTTAGATGGAAAATCTATTTCTGACCTGCCTTTACTTCTGCTGCGCCAGGCCTTCCTCTTACACCCTGCCTGCCGTCCCTCCTTCATCCCTGTCTCTGGTCTATTTGCTGGCCCTTTGCTCTTCCTTGGAGAATTGATCCTAATCCTCCAAACAATTTCACCGGCATTTGAAAGGCCAGAGACTTCTTATTGCACTAATCTAGAGAAGAGGATGCTGGAGATTGCTTCATACGCACCCCTTCTGCCCCCAGCGCCGCACGACCTTGCCTTTATCTCCACAAACACCGAGGAAGCGGACAAATAAGTCTGCATCAAAGTAAACTTATTATTTCCAGGTTTCTTAGTCTTTATTTTTAATCACATATTTTAAAGGTCAATAGCAATTGTTAGGCTCCCATCAAAGCAAGAATATGTATTTCCACAAGGAAAATGATGAAATTTGAGGTTTTTTTCAGAAACCTTGGGGCTTTTACCTTTCTCTGTTTTATTTGCTCAAACAACTTCAGAATTAAGGCAAGCATCTGCTTTCCACGTCACGTTCCCGTACGTTCTCTGTATACCATCCGTATCCTGGCTGCCATGTTGGTGTCACTGAGAAAACAGCACTTGTGTTTAAAAAAGGAAGAACATTTTGAAGCAAGTCCCTCGTGAAGTGGTCAGAAATGAGGCGTACGTGCTTTTAGGGCAGGAAGAACAGAGCTCTGCCACCTGGGCGCGGCCGGTTGCCTCAGACATCTCTTGTTAGTTCCTAAATTCAACCCTTACATCACCAAAAGGAGAACAGACAGGGAAGAAGTAGCAACAGAGGCAGGGGAAGGACTCACCCTGCTGACAGCGCCCTGACCCCACACAGGGGGGGAGCAGCAGCCAAACCCTTCAGCCGCT
>NW_010124806.1:0-9755 GCF_000699245.1 Pterocles gutturalis
TCCACATCTTCTCTGGGCAGCCTGGGCCACTGCCTCACCACCCGCACAGGAAAAAAACTTCCTCCTAAAATCTAACCTAAATCTCCCCTCTCTCAGCTTATACCCGTTCCCCCTCGTCCTGTCCCTGCACCCCCTGATCCAGAGCCCCCCATCTCTCCTGTAGCCCCCTTTCAGCACTGGAAGGTGCTGGAAGGTCTCCCCGGAGCCTTCTCTTCTCCAGGCTGCACACCCCCAACTCTCTCAGCCTGTCCTCGCACGGGAGCTGCTCCAGCCTCTGCCCATCTCCGTGGCTCCTCTGGACTCACTCTGACAGCTCTAACTGGATCGTGCCCTCGGGACAGCAGGCTCCTCTCCTGTTGCACACAGAGGAGATGGCCACCAATTGACACGGCAGCCACAGAGACACCCTCTGTCCCTATGCAGATTTTGTCATCGTCCCCCCATTTATTTTTGCCCGCAATGCCTCTCTAGTGGACAAAACACACCTTAAGCAGCCTTGAGTCATCTGCTTTTAGCTGCCTGCATCTCTGCAGCTTAGCACATTGTCTGAGAAGGACTAAGGATTTGACCTTTTGTGGACCAGACAGAGGTCTCCGTGGCAAGGAGGGCTGCGTGCCTCCTCCCCAGGCCCAGCGCTCAGTCACCCAGCAGAGATCAGAATGGGAATTATGATGGAAGCTGCAGCTGTAACTGTGTTTCAGGAGCTGCTGTTCCCTCTCTGAATGGCACAACTCTTGTCGCCTGTTTCTAGGTGACTCAGTAAGTGTGAGGCTGTACTCTTCTCCACACTCAGAGAGGGCAATCAATGATGTGTAACCTCTGTCCTCCCTCCCACCACCCTCACTCCAGCACACCAGACCCCACAGTACTGGTTTTAGGTGGAAAAACAACCTCTCTTGGAAAACCCATTTTTTCTGTGTTGCTGGTCTAGATGAAACCTCTTCTTTCATATCCTCATTGGGAGACAAAAAACAGTTTCTAATACTATACCCCTATGAGATAATGAGAAAAAATTACTACTGAAAAAATACCTGAAAACAGCACAACATCACACCTTCAAGTCCAAGCACAGTTCTGCATACTGTGCACACCAACAACCAAAGCCTTCCCATTTTCAGCTATATGTGGTGTTTCTCTGCCACCAGGAGCTGTCAGATCTGGAGAAGAAGCTGCAAAAGTGTTCTACATGACCCAGAATCTCAGCATCTGATGAGCATGCAGCTTGGACAGACCTAGGCACGCTCCCACTGACTTCCCTCCCATAGCCCGTTTCTCACAATTCTGCATTCGCTGGTTCCACCTCCACCCAACGTGACAGCCCTGAAAAATCCTGAGTACTAAAAGAATTAGTCACACCCTTTTTGAAGGCAATCAGTTTTCCCACAAATCCCTCAAGTCTATGAAGCTTTCCAATAGACGAAGCCTGAAGAGCATTTACATGTTTTAACATATGATACTTTATAGCTTGCAGCAGTGGTAATGGGATACCACTGCACTGGAGCAGCTTCTACTTGTGAATGAAAAAAATTCAATAGGCTGGGTGGTTATCCATCCTGAATCACATCTCTGAACTCTGCCTCTCACTGACGCTGCAAGAAGGGCCGAGACCACACTGCACAGCAGCCAGCTCAGATATCAGAGCATGAATGCAGGGGAATACCCAAGACCCTTTCCTCACCCTCCCAGCCTGCCATGAGATAGCAGCCAGAAGAGAGAACCATGTAAGCCATGCAGCAAGAAGGCTGGCCCCTGCTCCTGTCCCTGGGAAAGAAGCCCACACAGATAAAAAAAGGAAGAGACAGAGCAAAGCCATCCCATCATCTCTCTTCCAAATGCAGAGATGAGGCCAACAGAGGCCCTCAGCATCAGGGACTGCACACTGCACCCCAAAATGCAGCTTGTTCCAACAACCACACCAGTTTGAAGAAGCCACTGAATCTCGTTGACACTATACCAATGTAATTATTTTTTTTCAGAGTAAACAGGGTGCACAGATATATGGCTGCTGAGGAAAAGAAAATAAATGTGCACAAAGTTTAGATGGCAAGGAGGAGGACAGAATTAAATGCACACACAACAGGATACCTGTGCTCGCCTCTGGTTTGGTTAGCTGCCAAATGCAGGCTCACAGGGAGAAGAGCCAGAATGACATACTAGAAAAAAAAATTTTTTTTAATGGGCTGGGAAGCCTTCCACTACCAAGGACCATGCCTGCTCTGATGAGGTGCCTGCACATATGGGAGCCTCACTTGATGCATCACAGTAACTGACATAATATCAAAACTTAACTCAGGCACTTCCATAGCATCCATCTCTGCGGCTCTGCGCCTTTCCTTTATTTGAACAACAGCCACATGAACACACAAGCCCTTTTGTTTAAATTATAGGAAAATACTCTTCTGTTACTGTACTGTGCTCTTAATAAGAGAGAAGTAACCCCAGGGAAATCTCCAGCTCCCAGAGAGAAAGGAGAGCAGCACAATGTACTTCCTAAGCACAGAGACACAGAGGAAGAGAGGTGCAGGGCAGGCTGGAGCTGCTGGCTGCACCAGTGGGTACACACAGAGCCCCTGGTCCTGCACCAGACCTGCTAGCATAGAGCAGAAAGCTCACAGCCTTGTGCGCGCAACACAGGTGCTTGCAAAAACCGAGCCGCAAAGCTGCTCATCCTTGAAGAGCTGCACATTTGAAGTCTGGCTATTAATACATAATTACAACAATAACAACGAAGAGACCTTGCATAGCTGGATTTCCTTCCTTACTCTCTTCACTTCTCAGTGGCCCCTTGCTACCGTTCTTTCTCTCTGCAGTGGTTATAGTTTGCTAGCTGATAGCCTTCTACAGCTGAGTTTCAGACTGTAAAACAATTCATATTTGCAGCTTTATGGGCTCGTTTGTAAGACACATTGAAATCCTTCAGCCTGAGATGTAATTTCTGCATCTACATCATCAATATCCAGTCATTCATTAGCTGCAGGAAGCAAAGGCCAGCAGGGACAGGTCCATAACTGGAAGCATTTTCTCTAACTCCATGCAATACACAATTAAGCCTGTTTTGCTGCTGGTAGGTACCCAGGTTTTCCATGTCAAGTCTGCTGCTAACTCCTTGGATACCAACCCTGAGCAGACTGAGACACTTCAAAGACCTGACCTTTGCATGGCAGAGAACTAAGATTTTTAACCTTTTTCTCTGGAAGAAAAACACTTTGGAGTTATGTTGGGTTGCTTTTGGTTTTTTGTTTTGGGTTTTTTTGTTGTTTGGTTTGTTGTTTTTTTTCCTCCAAAAAAGTCTAATGGAACAAACAAGAAACACTTTACCAAGCAACCAAACAAATGGGAAAGATGATCCCTGCATTTGCTCAGGACGGTTTGGGCTTGCTTGGAGCATGGCATGCCAGTGGCCAAGTGCAGGAAGGTCTAAAGCTAATTCTACCCCTCTGGGCAAACAGGCTCCTTTGGCAAGTGGGGTCACTTAGCTGGGAGTCCGAGTACCTTAGTCAAGTCCCCTTTTCCTTGCTCATCTGGTGTAGAAATGGCTCTGTAATTACTACCATTACTGAACTGCTTACAGTGCACTGCTAAGCCTCTTGCCCTTAAAGCCTTTTACACCATTGGAAGCAGCAAATTGACTTTGTTACTCTAAGCAGAGCCTCACCTTCTCACTTTGTCGCTGCAGTAACAGGTTGCTTGGCATCTACTGCTAAAAGTGACTGTGTGGCTGTTGACATGCAAAGATACATGCTGAACCCTTCTGACCTGCAGAACAAAGCGCAAAAAAAAAAAAAATTAAAAAAAAATAATTTCACTCAGTAAGTCAAACCTATTTTGCTGACATTTTCTGATCTGCAAGAGTGGGTTTGCACAGCTTGTGGACTCATGGATTACATCTAGGAGACTCGCTCTTCTTCCATGTGTTCATGTGTGTATATACACACAGTCATCGGAACAGAGCTTCTCTGCAAGCATTACTGCAGTCTGATCAGCAAAGTGGGCAAATGTATGAACAATCAGGAAATCCCACCACTTTTTGAAATGGGACTAAGCCCAGAAGGCATCTGCTGCCCCTGCAGTTTCTGTTGGCTAATACCGATGGAGAAGGTGGTCCTAAATTCAGTACACATTTCAGGAAATATCTTCTCATCCTATTCTCACTGGTTATGTTGCTCAATAGAAGAGGCTGGACAGTCAGTTCCCATTTTCAGTTTCATGGACATCAGTTCACCTTATCCTTAACTTACTGGGAGATGCGAGCTGCCTTATCTCCCCAGTACCTGCAATATTTTAGAAGATGTAGGATTTTTAAACACTACTGTTTAAAACTTTTGTTGGATAGAACTGTCTCATCACTATTTCCTTTATTAATCCAATACTACAGCTGTCACTAAGGAAAGAACTGGAATTTAATATAACAAGTTTCAGGAAAAAATATAAGGCCACAAGGGTAGAAAACACAATGACAGCTAACTGAATAAATATTCTTCTGTAACAATCATTAGTCTTCCA
Source organism: Pterocles gutturalis (assembly GCF_000699245.1). Taxonomy (NCBI): domain Eukaryota; kingdom Metazoa; phylum Chordata; class Aves; order Pterocliformes; family Pteroclidae; genus Pterocles; species Pterocles gutturalis. Next base: position 4,504 of record NW_010124806.1, read on the forward strand.
CAAGAAAAGGACGAGTCACGCTCAGAATTAATCAACAACACCTTGAAAAGTGGCTTAAATCTTTACTGTTTCCAGAAGGATAGATTCTGCAAGATGTTTCACAAACAAGTAAAGCTACTTACAGTATTAGCCCTAAAGCACAGACACACAAGTGCTCAGAGACAGGGCCAAAACCTGACACATCAGAAAATGGATTGAAAAGTGCAAGGTAATACAGCAAACTTCTACTCAGAGTCATCAGGACTGTTTGGATAACTAGGGCCTCTTCAAATCTATCAAAATCTAGCTGTCTGGCTGGGAATCATTTGATCTGAAAGAACCCATGGGCACCCAGCTGCATTCTCATCCACCTCCCTCAACTGCAGGAAGATATTCCTTACCAGTGTGTAGATAGTTCTGCTAGATAGATAGACCCCTGCACTCGGCAAATGAACCTCATGCGCAACTTCTAGTTGCACTCAGCAACATACTAATTCCCAACTACATGTTCCATTTCCTAGTCTAGTCAACTGGCACTGATGTAGGACTCTTAAGATGTGTAGATTAGACATCAAGTCACATGGGAGAACCATGAAATTCAATTAAAAAAAAAAAAGTTTTACATCCCTTCTCTCTTCCTTTCTGTGTAAGTGCTCAGAATAACTGAGTGTTTAGGTTGGATGTCAGTGTTCAGCAGAGAATTCCTCCTCCTCTTATGAGAGCCTAAACAATTTTATCTGGTCTGCTTCCTTCAAGTCCAGATTGTTGAGTCTAGAGTTGTACTAAAAACATTATGAATAACAAAATGAGGTCATCCTGGGCACACAGAAGGAGGCCAATTCAACCAAGTTCTGACTGAGGAAAAGATGGTCACCTATGTAATATATGCTTCAAAGTATACTAATGCACTCCTTAGAATGGAAAAAAAGTGTCAGAAGACACAGGATAGAGCTTCAATAGACACAGTGATGATTTATGGTGTGACAGATCAACACAGAAATGTAGAAACAAGACAACCAAGATCAGGTACACCAACAGAAAGCTTTAAAACTAGTGCTTTTGTTTAAGTGCTTGGCAGCTACAAGATTTGACTCTTTCAGAAGCCTGTTGCCAGGATCTTAGATTAGATCTGATTTTACACCACTTGGCTTTGATTTCCTAAACATCTTCCAATATTGCTCCAAGATTACTTTGTAATTAGCCCTTACTAGCATAAACAAACTATTCTTTCCCAGCCATAAAGCAAATATCATTTGGATGAACAGGACAGGCAGAAGGTAACTGACCTTGGGTCTTTGGTCAGAAGCACAGAACACAAGCATATGTATCCCTACAAGGGTTGGCAGCAGGCAGGAAGGAATAAAAATAAAAATCCCCTCTCTAATGTAGCCATTCCAACAGTGAATCTTGATTTACTATGATAAGTCAAAGCTCAAACCAACAAATTCTGGATCCTGTTTGCACAGGACACTTTAGAACAGAATGTTTCCTTCTGTTCCGTTCTATGTACAGTAAAACTTTCAAATATGCAGATAGCATGGAGTTTTCTTCCCAGTTTGACAGCAGACATTTTGCAGAGTCCTTGGTGCCATGCCAAAATACTGTGGTTTTTTAAAAATACATTAAAACCCCAAAGAACGGGATCTTCCTAGAAGCTGAAATTCTCATGGAAAAAGTGGTTTTTAGACTGTGCCTTTTGGGAATATGGATATTGCAAAAAAACCCTTCTTCCCCTTAAAAATTAACATCTACACCATAGCACTTACAGTCTGCCATACATTACATAAAGCTCTTCAGTTGTCCATTCAGCAGCCTACCTGAAATTAGTACTAAAATGGCCTCCGCTACAATAAATAAAGTTTGGTACACCATCTCTTTGTACAGGTCATTTTACAAGGACTGGTATCACTTAAACCAAGGAAGTGCTTTGGTTGAACTAAATCCTACGTCAAGTGGGCCACAGATATCAGGAGGCAGGAGCAGCTGCCCCGGGACTGATGGTTGTTTCACGCCATCAGCCACACCACACTTGAGACTCCAATCAGCAAAGCCTGAGCCTTTCCAGACTCAGCTTACTTCCTCAGTGCTCTTACCATGTTTTGACTTTTTTTTTTTTTTTTTTTTTTGTGGACCCTTGAAATGGGGAGTCTTTATTAACAAAGACAGTCACTTTCTCCGCAAATAGCCCAAACAGCAAGAACTACTTCCAGATCCAGCTACTAAAGGAATGCAGTGGTTTGCATGGAGAACGAACTTGACTTTGAACTTTTCACTTTGCTCAAGTTCATTACAGAAGTCTCAGACTGATATTATCTGTTCTCACAGCCTTGTACAACTCCAGATACTACAGGTCTTGAATAGAAACAGTTGAAGTTACTCAAACAGCTTAAAATTCAGACTTAGTGGTGGTTTACGTCAAGAAATCGAGAAGGAAGTTAACAACACTGATGTCTTGCTTTCTTAGTTAATTTAGCTTGTTTATCAGAAAAGCCACCTTGTCAACATTAACACTTCCACTCCAGATTCAAAAACACTGGTCTTTTTCTTACAAACGTGGAGTACTGCGATACATGTATCATGAATTATGCCTTCAGTATAATATATATATACACAGACAGAGTACTTGTAATCTGAAAAAAACCCCAGAAATTTAAATTACACAACATCAAATCAGAAGACTCATTAAAATTATTTTCACATTTTTTATTACCATTTCTGACTGTTTAGTACAAGCTCATGGTCATTTTCCTTTTAGATGAGGCACTTAATATTGCCTCTAACTTTGACCAGTCAGTACAAAAAAGGATAACATCCTTCCTGGAGAATCCCTGCAAATGTAAAGATTGCAGTACAAAAAGACATAAATACAGACTATTGCTGTTGCACCAAAAAGATGATGTTACTCTACCCTGATATGCAAAAAATGCACTACTGGAATGCAAGACAGAAAATAGCCTCTAGCAAACCCAAAAATATTATGTGTCAGGATTTATTTTAGTGAGATACTTAAAAAGTATATTCCCAAGAATGCAAGCAGACCTTCATAGTATAGTTATGTTCTTGCTAAACGGTATTTAAATGCATAGTCTCACCTTCTCATAGATGCAGATTCTGAGCAACCCCACTACCATAAGCAACATACCAGGTTAAGCAGTAGGAAAAAAAAAAACCAAAAACAAAAACAAAAAAACAAGCCACAAGAGCTCAGAGTAGCTCACCACTGGCCAAGCAACATTCTCAAGTCAGTAGGAAGTGAATGTTATTCATCATCAGTAAACAGGAGCTCCAGTTTACACTGCCTCTCAACAGGCTGGATGGAAAACCAGAAACATTCACCTCATAAAGCAGCAGTAAAATGGACAAGGAAAAAACCCAGCAGCCCACAGTGAACCTGACTGCAGGAATACAGTGCAGTGAAGAAATTTTTTCTAATGTCTAGCATGATATATTATTTCACAGTACTGTAAATCAGGTCTTACCCTCACCATTATATGATGCAGATTTAAACTAGGAGAGTGAAGCCAAAAAAGAAATCAGAAAAGGTGAGATGCAATCCCACACATCCCTGCTGATTGCTAATCTCATTGCTAAGAAGCTGAGCACTCAGAGCTGCAGCAGTGTTTGCCATTCTCCATCAGGAATTTTCACATGAACTGGAGATAAGGAACACCTGAGTGTTACTTCAGTCCAGCAGTGGTACAGCACAGCTGTCTTGAGGACTCATTGGAAAGCTCTGCCTAACTCTGAGAGAAAACCTCCTCGCCTTTGGACAGTTTGAAGGCAGCCAGTGAAGTAATCTGATTATCCCTCACTTTTGAAACTCATTAGCACAGCCTCTTTCTACAAGACTTCCTAGGGTTCTGTTTGCCCTGCCATGTTTGTCCTCTTTTGCTCTGAAAACAGCAAGGCATCAAACAAGTAGTGAATCATAGATTTAAAACAGATTGCATGCAGTCCTCGCTATTGCTCTGCAATAAGTCAGCTATGATCTCTCAAAGCATCACCAGAGATTTTGGGGATGAGCGCAAACTATTTGCTCTGTAGCACAGAGCTGAGAGCTAGAACAAACACAGCTCCAGCTCCCTGCTTCATCTGGAGAGCCAGCTGAGTTTTTAAGCACTCACTGACGGCTGCTCAACATTTACTCTGCTCTACTACTTGCTTTGGGAGCTTTCAGGATCTCCCAGTTAAGCTCTTCAAATGCCAACAGGGGACTCAAGTGACAGATAGTTTGAGCAACAGATTCCATATGAAAAGAAAACACTGCAGTCCCAGGTCCTTTCTCTTCTGTTCTTTTGGGTGCATCCTGAAGCATGACTGACAGACAATCCTCCATCTCAAACAGTGGTGCTTACTCCAAAATACCACTGAGAGCTCTTGAACCATTTAATTTTAACAGCCCAGCAAAATAGGGCTTTTACCTTCATAGTTCAGAAGCCGCATTTGCCACTCTACATAATTCCTTTTGATCAACCATAAATAGGGACTTCTTTCTGCTGCGGCATCATGAATGCCACTCCAGCATCTGTCCATTCTTCTCCCACATACAAGCTGTTTGCAAGGTCATTCAGTTGAATCAGAGTACTTCTGCTCTGCATTTTATACCTTCCAGGTGCTTCATAAAAGGCTTTCAACAGAAAAAAAACTGAAACTAGCTCTTAGGTTTCTGTCTTGAAATGTCACTGTCATCTGTTCTTCCTCCCTGAAGGACTCTCTGTGGATACTCCCCTCTTCATCAAGACCCTTTACCCAAGAAGAACCCTGACCACAAGAACAGGATTTTTACATCTGAATTTTTTAAAGCATCTGTATTATGTTTGGCACAGAAGACTATCTTAAGCCTCTGTCACAGTGTCCCCAATATTACACAAAACTGGTGCAATGAGCAGAGGTGATGGTGCGAGCAGACTCTGCACGGGATCAGATATTCAAATGAAGCAATATAATTGGATACCTAATTATGGAAATAAAGGCTGCTGCACTCATGGCCAGATGTCTCATTTAGTTTTATGAGTATTTTCCAGAACCTAGTATATGTCTGGTGACCTGTATACTCAAAAAGTTTTTAATTCCAGAGATTTTGTCAATGACACCTTTCTCAAGGTGTCATGGCAAATGACCTCCTCCTCTAGGGAAGAAACCACAGAAATAAAAAGGTCACTTCATGAAATAATGATATAATTAAGGCTATTACTTCAAGAAGAAAAAAATTGCTTCCTTTCCTCAAGTACTCAGAGTAATCAGAGAATGATAGAATGGTTTGGGTTGGAAGG
>NW_010124807.1:0-3429 GCF_000699245.1 Pterocles gutturalis
GAGCTGCTTCCTTCCCCCTCATCGAATAGCAGATCTCATCCGGGTGGGTTGATACTGGGTCCCTAAGGAGGCTCAGCCGGCAAGGAATTAATTTTTTTCTATGACATGCTGTATTCTTAGGCAATCAGAAAACGCGATCCATATCTGACGGTACCCGTATGAAGAGCCCAGCACCCTCAGTTCACCCTGAATGAACCCTTCTGGCTGATGGGAGGTGAGGGAGGCATCGAGACCCCGTTCCAGGCAGCTGCTCCCGCAGAGGCTGGCAACATTCCCTGGGTGCAGGGAGTGAATTGCCAGCGCACGGTTCCCCAGCCACGCTGCCCTCCTGGCATCTGGCAGAGCCTCCCTGGGAGCAGGTTACTCTGCAAAATGGGAGAAAAACTAACAGAACAAAACAAAAAACCCCCTCTAGGTCATTTTGTGCCACGCCAGTGAACCTTGTGGCTCGTGCAGAGGGTGTGAGGGATGGGAGAGCTGGCACGGAGGGGCCGAGGAGAACGCACTGCGCACGTGGGTGCGAGGAGCGACTGCTGCTCCGCTGCCCTTGAAGCTGCAGACCATTCCTTCGTGCACAGCTTGCTTTGCCTTACGATATTGTTTGCATATGCATTTGTAAATGATACTGCCTGGCCAGGTGCCCTGCAGCAGACACAATATACATTGTTCCACTGGTTAACATTAAACTTGTCTTGGTCCTTTACTCCAGTGCCAGTGAGCACACACCGTTGCCTTTTTAAACATTAACTGAGAAAACAGCTTGAAAAACATTACTTGGCTTCATTAAAATCTTAAAATGACTCTTGATACTTAAATCTCCTTATTACTCAGTTTGCACATACTTCAAATATTAGTGCAGTCCAGGCTTTATCACTCATATTACCCCTCCAACAGAAATTATATATGAATTTCTAGGTGCAGATATCTTTACTGTAGCCTGAAAATGAGGCCGGGATGTAATGCCAATTAAAAAAAAAAAAAAAAGGGATTTAGGTCCTACAGAGAAGACAAGCCAGCTCTCCCCGGGGACGAGAAGTGGCAGGTCTCCCACTGAGCAAGGACGCGTGGAGGGCACGTTCACCCAGTTTCCATCGGGTGTGTGAGCAAATCCCCAGCACTTAGCTGAGAGGCAGTAGGAGCACGCTGGAGGTGTTACACGTGTAGAACTGGTGGGTTCACATGAGCCTCCACACAGGCTTCACCGCACTTGGATGCGAGTGTGACGTGGCCAGTATGGAGTCGCAGCCGAGGGCAGGAAACTCCTGAGATACGCTAACATGATCATTTCAAAACATCTGAGATGCTAGGAGACAGGGAGACAGACCAGCTTTTGCACCAATTAAACCAGTCCCCTTTGCACTCTTCTTTTACTGGTGATTTTCTCCCTTTTCTCCTGTTCCCTAGTATGACCTTCCATTGTTAGCAGATGTGGGAAGGGAGGTGTGAGTCCATTTACCAGGAAACCTGTGCTGCATGGCAACTCTGGTTCTGCAACATCAACGTCCCCTAGCCTTCCCCACGCCTGGCAAACTCAGTGGCTCTATAATCACAGCTTTTGTCTTTGGTGTTTACTTTTTTTTCATTCTGATTGCCCGAAAGACACAAACCAGAGAGAAGGAGTTGACCTTGCAGAGGACAAATGCAGAAGCTGGACCTGCAGAGCATGTCAGGCTGCAGGGAGGAGGTAAACCGCGAGAAGGGGAACAGCAGAGTGCAAGACCATTGCACAGAGGGCTCGCCGCAGCTGGTTGCCCCCATTCTTGCCAGCTTTCGCACCTCTTGCCTCACAGTCACTTGGTTAAACCTGTTGCAAAAGCCTTGTGAAACAGCCCACTGTCTCAAAAGACAGTTTTATGAGACTACAGGTTGCAGGCGGGGCAGGGCAGTTTTGCTGGCCATTGGTTTTGACAGAGGCATCTGCAGGGCGGAAGGGATCAGGGAGCAGATGTCCTTGTCCTTTTCTCTGTGACAGTGCCAGCTGAAGAGATCCGAGTCCACCCTCACACTCCAGCCAGCCTGTGTGTTTTTTCCTACCACATGCCAGCGCCTCCACACAAAAATACCCTTTAGGACCTTGTGGGCAGATCTGGGATTGACATAACATCTCAAAATGAAAAATGCTGCCTGGGAGGATAAAGTCAGTGGATCTGCAATCCCCGTGCCTGCCTGGGACAAAGGTCTTTCTTACCCATCACCTGTACTCTCAGGAAATTTTTCTGACTTGCCTGACAAAAATCAGCTGTTTAAAAGCTCAGGTCCATGGTTTCTTTCAGGGACACAGATGGCTTTAGAAGAAGGTGTTTGTCTGTCCTGCCAGCATGTCTGATCGGAATCAAATGAGTGCTGCTGGATCTGAGCATAGATGGGGCTGGTACTCCTGATGGCAAACCATGGGAGCAGAGAAGCAGCAGCAATCCAGGCTGCAAAGCTCATAAGTGGAACAGGTCGCTGCTGTGCTGCTGGTCCAGCCTGTGTCCCACCCTCCTGGCACGATGCTGCTGAACAGATATAATGTCCCTTCATATCTTGCCAGCCTCATCTGACTGAATCTAAGCCCTGCACTCTAAAAGCTGGTTCTGCAACAGAGCAGTGGTGGTTGTTCATCCCTCCTTCCTCAGGATGGGTTCTGATGTGCCTCCTGCTGACTTACCTCTCCAGCTGCTGGTGGAGAAATGGAGTATTACTGGCAGCATCTCCCTCTCTCCCTTTCCCTCTTGAAAGGGCTGGGCAGCACCACATGCTGGAGCAGCGCAGAGGCTGTTACATTGCTGGCTGTGCCCTGACCTCATAAGGTAGTCCTGAAGCTGATCTGCTCTTCTGCTTGCACATCCCAGGGCTCTGCATCCTTCCCAAGCTGCTGTCTGGTGCTGGGTCTCTCTGGAGACTGGGGTCTCCATGGTCCATCATGCTCAGTGTCTTTTGGGCTCTGCCTGCTTCATGCTCATCTCTCCCACCCGGTAAAGTAAGATTTATGATGGGAGCTAAGATAGGAGGGCTATTATACTTGGGTATGGAAAATAAAACATCACCAAGGGCCAGGCTCATCACTACTGGAAAGAGAGCAGATCGCTGGGCTCAGGGACCCCCTGTGAAGGTGCCAACTGCAGGGGAGGCAAGAGCCCCAGCTCTTCTCCTGCTCTACCAGGGGCAGAGAGCCTTGGGATGCATCTCAAATACACGAATGCTCCCTGCACTCCAGTGTGTCTGGTAGATCATTTTCCTGCGCCTCAGTTTTCCTATCTGCAAGAAAAGGCTGAGCCACCCCTGGAAGTGTGGATTTCAACTCACCGTCGTTTGTGAATGAGGTGAAGAATCCCAGGGCTGGGTGCTGTTGCAAGGACAAGGCCATTTGCACAGGAGAAGGCGCGCAGCAGAGCCACAGGAGTGCAAGAGGCAGCTGTAGTCACTTTGCTCTCCAGCTGGGGTGTT
>NW_010124808.1:0-11445 GCF_000699245.1 Pterocles gutturalis
TCAAGATAGACCACATCTACTGCTTTAATCTGTTGAGGCTGCTTTGCATCTCAGTTAGCTGACAGGGCACCCTGTATGATTTTGAGTTGGAAAGACAGCCCAGCACAACAGCTGGTTTGAAGCTCAGTTTTAAGGCTGTTGAGGTCTTTCACTTTGTATTTAAGTTAGCTTGAAGTTTGCATGTTCCTATGCTCATTTCACTATCCGAAAAGGGGAGTAACGTTTTAGTCCCTAAGTTACCGTGGTGTTCTTCATTTCTTTATTATTATTTAGACACTTGAAACCCCCTTGGAAGGTGCTGAGATGTGCAATGTTGTAACTTTCAGGTGCTTTATTTTTAATTAAAAATCCTAGAAATTTGTGTTAAAATGTACTGTATTTTTTCAGTGTCCATTTCTGACCTGCTATCAGTCTATTCAGTATTTTAAAGGAAACGGTAATTTCAGTTTGTCCAGAGTTGCCGTTTTCACTGCCTAGAGCTACCAGTTAGTTTGATTTCCCACACTGTAATGCTGCAATTAACATGGAAGGGGTCAAAAAATAATTGAAATTATATTGTACAGTGCAAAACGTAAATAATTTCTGCACCGTTTTTTTTGGGGGGGGGGGCAGAGGCACACAACAGTGTATAATTGTTATGTTTTATTATACATATTGTATTAAAAACTGCCAATGAAGATGCAGTGTTCGTGATCCCTGGGCCTGTAAAGATGAGAGTCATTACTTTGCAGGCTTCAGTAAGGCAGAAGTCCCCAGCTTCCTCCAGTGGCTTTATCAAAGCTCTGCAGATGTCCCAGAAAATAAGGCTCCAAGGACTGGATGTACTAGTTTAAACACTTCTTCTCCTTCCTCCTCTCAAAACTGTTTTGATCTTAAATTAAGTTTTTGCGGAGGTGAAGTCATACTTTATTTTCTAATGAAAAGCAGATGAGTGACATTAAAAAAAAAAAAAAAAGAAAGGAAGAAGCTGAAGATCGTCAAAGAAAGGACTGAATGAACAGAATGCTGTGGAAGACTGAAAACAACTCAGCAATTTAAGCCACCGAGGAATGCACATTGTGTATTCACTGCCAAATACTTGCACTGTCAATGTCCACAAAGAAAGCTTAGTTTCAAAGAGGTCCTTTTCGGGTTGTGTTTCCCCTTGGTTAACAGAACATTTATGCTGATTCTGGTGTTTTATGGAGAGATTAACTAAAAAAACCCCACCCTAGTAGTTGTTTGGGAAAGGTCTCTAGAATAATTTGGACAATACAAATGAACAGCTGCTTCAAAAAGATATGGTGAGGAAATACTACCGAGGGCAGAAGAAATCTGCTGTTGAACATGCTGCTTTTATTCTTATGTGGGTGGGTTGATATTTATTTTTGGCAGTTTAACTGAGCTGTTATCATGATTTGTACATCTGTTTGTTTGCATCTTTGCTGTTAATTATTGTGTGACACTAAAGTTTGTGTAGTTACTCCCTGTTTATAGTTTCTAGGCTTGATAGTAAACATTGTGTGGTGAGCTTCTGTGAAATACTGCTTCCACTTGGAGGAAAAATGAATCAAAAACTTGTGCCTGGTTTGAGAGGGTTTTCTTGGACATGTTTCGTTGTGGTATGATTTAAGGCAATTAATAGTAAGCATGATATTATGTCAGTAATTTACAGTGTTGAACATTTGTCCGGACAGCTGCGTGGGAAGGATCAAATCTTGCTTTCCTAAAATAATATTGAATCAATTTTTGTTTGAGAACTTCTTGATGAATGTCTCTTGAATTTTCTTTGGCATTCTCTGACAGGTTTTTCTGTGACAGTTTCTGTATCCTTGTCTTAACTGCCAAAGCTCTGATGGCAATGTTGCCTCTCCCACAGAGCAGATGTGGGTGGCTTATTTGGCACTGGTTTTGTGTAGCTTGAGCCCCTAATTGGAAGTGTGCTTTCCCATCATCTCACAGATGTCCAAAGCCCCCCACACTAAGGCAGCTCTTGGTTGACAGGTGTCCCTCAACCGCTGATCTCGCTTTCTAGTCATTAAAGTTGAAGAGGTCCCCATAGGACTGGATAACAAACCAAAGTAAAACTGTCTCCGTGCCTGTGAAACTGTAAGAGATGGTTTCTGCTGGAAAGTAACATCGGGCCTTCTTCACTTCTCTGCCAGTCACATTACTCATAGAAAACATACTAGAAAAATAACATAAAATTCACCATCAATCCATCCAGATGGCGTTTTATAAGACTTAAAAAAAAAATTGTTTTAATCTTCCCCACATATCGTACTGCAACCTCCAGGATGCCACATGATAAATACAAGGGGGGGGAGGCCGCCCGCACCCACGCAGTGAGTTTGGTCAGCCGGGGGGTCAGCCAGCGCACGTTGTCCCCTTTCCAAGGCAAGTATGTGGAAGTGGTTTTGCTGGGTACTTATTGGTGGATTTCTGAGTCATCTTGATGGCTCCAGCTGCTGAAAACGCCACTCACACCCCTCTGTAACAGCCAGACTGCCCCAGCACAGCCTGACACCATGGGACCCGGGGCCAGGAGCCCAGACTTCAGCGTTAGAGATGGTAAAAACATCATGTGGTGCTCAGCAAACTGCAGGCAGTGGTTTTCTTGGTGCTCAGGTTGCTGAATATTGAAATTAGATTGGAAGAACAAATTACCCTCAATCTACAAAGCTGTCAGTCTTAGGAGCTGTCAAGCTGTGATCCTCTCTGCTTTTCCTGGGTGCTTCTTCCTTAGGTTAAGGTGGGATTTGGAAACATAAAAGCAAAATGAAATAGGTTCCTGAAATAGATTACTTTAAATATATTCAGAATTGGTTTTGAAAAATGACACATTAATGGTGGATATATTAACATCACATTTTTTTCTACTAAGGTTGTTTCAGTCATAAATATTATGCAGCGGTTGGCATACTTTCCTGACTGAGGTCTTGGCACTGCAAATTCATGAGTATCTTGTTACAGCCCAGTGCATAGATATCTCTGAGCAGTAGAAATGCACACTTTTTTTCCGATGAGATCTTCACATAGGTAGATGAATGCTGTTAGAAGAAATTTACCATCAAAATAACTAATACCTTTTGGATACGTGTCAGAAAATCCCCTGCTATAAAGCTGCTCTTTGGGTAACTAAAATCGGGTCTTTGAACTTCTGAGTGATTTGAAACACGATTACCCAAGTCACAACTTCTCCCTTCATGGTCACCCCTTTTAGCTGGAGTCTGTTGGTGATGTTTCGCAGTCACTGAGTGTAAATAAACTTTCCAGGGTAAGCAGCAGGTTTCATTGGTAGCATCACTGTCTTTGGCATCCGTTGCTTTTGTGGGTAAGCCTTGCTTTAGACAGCATTCGCCAATAATGCAGTTACTGTTTGCTTATTTCAGTATTTAGTTAACCCTGCTTGGGTTCTCGCGGGCTTGTTTTTAGTTGCATGATTCTTTGTTAATGGTATAGCTGGTGAGGCGGCGATAAATGTGTTGCCTGTTAGATAACCTGCTTGTGTTGCAGTCATTAAAACTGTCTTGGTGGCGGGATCTGTGTGTTGATATACCAGTAAGTGTTTGAATACTTCTTTCATATAGCAGCAAGAGTGAGGGCTTTCTGTAAAGGAATTAGCCACAGTTTGTGGATATATTTTTCTGAGCACAGTATGCTTACTGGAACCATGTTAATTTCTCTATTTGGGTTGCTATTCTGTTTCTGTTTATTTCTTGAAAAGAAGGTCTAGCTGTGTGGTAGATAAAAAAAACCAAACCAAAGAAAACAACAAAAAAAACACCCCAAAAATCTCCCCCAAAGCGTCAAAACAAAACAAAAAAAAACAACTTGAAATTAATAATGTTACTTTTTCTTGCTTTTGAAATAACGGAGTTTCAGCAAGTTCCTTGCTTTTTTTATGCTGTTGATATGTACCCCTTTGCTTTGATTTCAGGCTGAGGAATCCTGTAAATGCAATGGCTGGAAGAACCCCAACCCGCCTCCCACGCCCCCCCGGGCCGAGCTGCAGCAGGCGGCCGTGAGCCTCGCCGAGCCCTGCCGCAGCTGCAGCCACGCGCTGGGTAAGCTTCTGCCCTTCTCCTGCAATCCACCTGCCTATACCTGCAAGTCTGCACTCTCACGAGACGAAAGCCAAAATGCTGTGCCAAGACCTAGAAATGGGGGTCACGATTGGATATAAATGTCAGTTAACCTAGGTTAAAATATGTTGGAAATATCCTAAAATGAGTTTTGAAGAAATTGAACTAAGGTACAACTTCTAACAACCCAGACATCTTAAATTGTTAAAATGCAAAAGCACTTTTAGGCTACCCATAATAATTTAAATACTTTGTGTAACGTATGCATTAACCTCACATTGTTTAATCTGTCAGCTGCCTTCGTTACAACGTGAATGACTCTCTCCTGTAGGCTGTGTTATGTTTTCTTACTGCAGAAGAAACTATAAAATATTATTGAACAATGCTGAAGCAGGGACCCTTTTCCTACAAAAAGAACTGTGCTTTTTCTGTGTCACAGAAAATACTAGGGTTGTACATCTTAGCATTCTCTAAGTTATTGTGCGGACAGCTTGCGTATCTTGGAAGTAACTGTTCAAAATCCACTGTTAAATACTGTTGTGGGACTTTGTTTTTTTTTTTTTTTTTTTGCACGAATAATACATAGTGATTTGTTGCCCACATAGCCTGAAAAAGAGTGGTGAATCACTGTATTATTTTTTTAAGAATTTATGCTTGTCCAAAAGAAAAGCTGATGGCTTTTTCTGTGTACATTAGCAACTATTGAATAAATATTGAGCTAAAATGAAATTCAGATCTAATTGAAAAGAAGCAGTTGTCCAAAACTTAGGACAGTGAAATAAGAAAAAGGAAATCTAAAACCTTCACAATGGATAATTTATATTTCTTTAACTTTTGAAAATAATATTGTACTTTGTGTGGAACACTTTTTTTTTTTTTAATTGGGATTTATTTTTATTTCTGCTCTCTTTTCTTTTTATTCTTTCATTACATTTGATCTATTTCTGGGCTTTTCAGCAGATTTCTTTGCCTTCTTGATATCCCAAATCTCTGGATTTGCTTGCAGGAGAAGATTAACAAATGCATAGTATCACAGAAAGTTTGATCACTTTAGCCCAATAAGTTTCAGCCTTTCATTACGAAGCTTCTCTGTGCTGCTTTTGGTTTTGCAGTCAGGGTAGCTTGTGTTACCCTTCCCTTTCGTTCCTGGCCTTGGAAGGAAGAGTTGCTTGTTGTGTGTTGTGGGTTTTTTGTTGTTGTTGTTGGTTTTGTTTTTGGTTTTTTTTTTTTAATCTTATGAGATGTTGTGTTTGTCAGTTCCCTGTTCCTCAGCGGAATTTGTGGATAGCTATGTATTTTGTAGAAAAACTCAGGTCTTCTACAGGCTCAAACTGTTTTTGGTCTATTAAAAAAACCTTGTATTGCTCATTAGCCAGGGAACCAGGGAAAACCAGAACTGTAAAGCTAGTACCAGTGAAATTGTACCTTATGGAACAAACTGTATTTTTATTTATTACTCTTTTTAGAAAAGGTAGAGTTTCTTATTTTTCTGGCTGCAGCTAATGAGGATGATGTTTCGTTTGAAATAACTGAAATGAGTTGCTGTCTGCTTCAACATACAATAAGGAAAGCAAAATATGTCTTTCAGCGGTATTTTCCAAGATATTTTTCCTGTTCATCTTCTCTAAATTAGTGTGTTCATGCTGAATGGCTGTAAAACCAGACTGACCGCAAGGTGTGCAGGCTTCAGGTTGTCATCTGTGCTGTGTTTTCTCTTCCTCGGAGAGCTGTTGAAATAGCATTCCTGTACTGGTGAAAGCCATACTTGGTGTAACATGTAGGGTGTTTGGGGTGTTTGCCTTTTTTATGTATGATTTTCTTCCAAAGGTAATCCTAGACATTAGTCTTGTTTCAGACATCTCTTTTTCGGGGTATGGTTTGATCTTCAGTTTTTGGTGCATAAATCTCTTTGGCAGTGTGTATTAGCTTATCAAGGTTATTTCTGTCTACTTACCTACAACTTGTAGTGTTTTTTGTATTCTTTTCCTGTGTTGTCAACTTATCTACAACTTGTATTCTTCTGTTTGTCGCTCAACCCCACAACTTGGCTCTGTACTGGGTTTTTAATGATTATTTCTTTTATTGGGTTACTACCATAACACTGTGAAGTGGCGACTGAATTGTGCCCTGGGAGAATTCACTTTCCACCAGCCTCAAGACCAGGTGTTGTGTAGACAGAGGCTTTTTTCTCTTTTATATTTGGTTGGTTTCTCCTGTGTTACAGGGTGCATTTTCCTGTTGGTAAACATTTTCAGTCTTGAGTCACTTTCAAAACTGGTTAGTTAATATGTTAGTACACTGCATACACACTCATCTCTTTTTTTTTTCCCAGTACTGTGTTTGATTCCTGCTATGCGCCTTCACCCAGTGTATTTGGGTATTTCTTGGTTTGCCTGTCCTAGATACACTACTAGTGTTTTTATGTACGCGCTGATTTTGAGGTAGTCTGTGGATGCATTCCTCCTTAGTCTGTTTTCTGACTGCTTCTAATTCATACACTCAAGTACTTGCCTATTGAAGTTTTACAACTAAAATAATTAACTGGCTGTTTTTCAGGTCCTCACAGAGCCTTGGCCTTGTGCTTTCTGCTTGCTTTCTTCTGTATGCTGTAGCAGGCAATACTTGTCATTTTTTTAAATTTATTATTTTTTTACAAGTATATCAGCAGCTGAGGAAGGAGGTACCAGGCAGATGAATGCGACTGTCAAGAATAACACAGTATGTGATGCCAGTGTACTACAGCTTTGATTTTAATAAAAGGTTTACTAATGAATTCCCACAAGAATTTGGGGATGGGCTGTGAACATCTGAAGAAGCGTAGTTTGTTGGGCTGATGTACAGATGTAGGTGACGACTCAACAGTAAATGGCAACTGGTAGTAAATACATGCTGATAATAATACGTTTATGTTACTTTTAGATTCACAGTATAGGTAATAATTCTCTAATAAAATGTTTTAAGTACGGCCACTAGGTAGTCAAGGTAACTGTCAGTATTGCTATGAACACTGTGTGGAAATGGCTTCTTATGCTGATGTTTTATTAATTTGTTAGTTGAGTGCAAGGTTTCTTTAGTATGTTATCGATTCCTAATGCAGTGCTCATCTAGGAGGGAATTTATTACTTTTACAAGATCAGAACAGACGGTTGGGAATATGAAACCTTCATATCTGGCTCAAGGACAAAAGTGAAATAGTTTCATTCTGCCCAGAATGCTGAATATTTGTTCTTAAAGAAAGCCCATGATGGCCATACCCCGTTCAGTTCTGAGCATATACTCAAAACAAGTGAACGTTTAGAATATAATGTCTTAAGTGGAAATGATTGCTGGCATCTTTTTAACTTTCTGAGCAATGGTGTCCTGTTTACTTGAAGCTGCACAAATTTATTTGAATTTAAATGTTTTGGCAGGTGTCACACGAAACTTTCCAAAACAAACCATCTTTGCTGGGTGGCCAATAAATATGATCATTTTCAAGTCAAGTGTTATTTCTCCCCAGCTCCTCTCCCCTTAAGGATTCAGATTTATGCTGAAAATTTCTCACCAGTCCCAATCACATTGGCATATCTAAAATAATATAATAATTACATAAGAAGTAAATATTGATAAAAGTTATAAAAATATATACAAATAATATGCACAACTTTTAAAATAATTTTCCTTTTCTTGTAGAGGATGTTTTCTTGTCCTTTCAGAGGAAAGGATAAGCATGCCATGTACATTTGCCTGAAATCGGCAAAGATAGTTACTTTTTGTAATGCAAGTATCTTCCTTCTGGGAATTGACTTTTTGTTTTAAATGGACTTCTCTCTTCCTGGGGCCAGTTTTTCAAACCAACTTGAAATGAACTTCCTACTTCGTACTTACAAACCTGAAGCATTTGAAAATTACAAATGTGGAACTGTATTTACCTTTGGAGATGATAAAAGGGAGTTTGTCACTTGGAAATTGGTACGTTGAAAAATGCTTTTCTTGTAAAATTCTGATCAAGTGAGCATCTCCAAAGCTTTGTTAATGTCATGTTCGCAAAGCATAGTTTGACCTTATGTGATTTGAAAGGAATAGACTTAGCCGATTATGTCCAGTTTAAAACAAAAAGCCTATTTATGGAGATGATTTTTTAAAATCTTCACGGAACTAGGTGCTACTTGCATCAACACGTGGATTACCTGATTTATGGGAATTGTGGATTTATTTTCTTCAGTCACGAAAGCTTGTCCCAAAAGCACAGCTCTTGGACAAAAATGTCTGTGTTTATTTATATATTGTAATATATTAATACAGACAGAACTTTTGTGGTCTGTTTTAAGTGTTAATAGGTGCTGTGATTCCAACCAGCTGTCATTCCTCTGCTGTGGGATTTACCACTGCTTGGCTATCTCTGCAAATTACTCCAATGTGACACATATTTCAGTTAGCTCTGATAAGACGTTCTGTTTAAATAGGCTATTAAAGGATCAGTGCCTTCACCATTGGGGCTTAGTTTGAAATATCCTGGGAATACTTGTGCTATTGATTCTTTCAGTAGGCTTTGTACAGTTCTGGATTCTTATTTCATTTAGCTGCTCATGTTTCTCACCTGGAGAATGTGTCTGAAGAAGAAATGAATAGGCTCCTGGGGATTGTATTGGATGTGGAGTACCTGTTCACCTGTGTCCACAAAGAAGAAGATGCAGACACCAAGCAAGTTTATTTCTACCTGTTCAAAGTAAGCTGAACTTGTGTAGTACCTTCTCAGGTTTCTCACTTTCCCACACATAAGCCAGTTTCATTGCCCCTCATGCATGTATTGACTCTATCTGGTGAGACTTTTTTTTTTTTCTAGTGTTATGCTTTAGTGGCTAACCATGGGCTAGACACTGTGGTATTTTCAGTGTACTACATCTTACTCCAAAAGTCGTCCATATGAATCAGGAGCTGACCCTGAGTCCCATCTATAAACTACGTAGCCTGCAAGCTGTATCCTCTTCACTTACACATGAGGGAAAGTCAGTTGACAGAAATGCTAACTTAGCTGCCTACATTTGCTCAGAGAAGCCTCTTACATGCACTTCAAGGAAGGTGAATTCACGGAAGTTTAGTAGCTATAAATTTAGATGACTAAACAAGCAGATATAGAACCCGGAGATTTTCAACACTGCTTGCAGTGTGTTGTGCACCTGTGACTTCCATTGACCCTATGTATGCAAATATACTAATTAAAAAAAAAAATTGTCTATTTTTAACAGCTTTTGAGGAAGTGCATTTTACAAATGGGAAAACCTGTAGTAGAAGGATCTTTGGAAAGTCCTCCGTTTGAGAAACCTAGCATTGAACAGGTAAACAACCAACACATGCGTTTGGTTGGTGTGGTTTTTTGATTTGTTGGGTTTTTTTGGGTTTTGTTTGTTTGTTTGTTTGTTTGTTTTTAAACGTGGGCACTGGTTTTGAAAACGTGACGTTTTAGGCAGTTTGCAGGTGTTTCTGTGTATTACTGATGACAGAGGAGGGGACTGTAGGAGACTTCTGTTGCTGCTTTTCCTTTAGTGTTGATACAATAGTTGCATTATATGATTTCTCTCATCATTCATCTTATGCTTTAATGAAATAGACTTTTTTGTGGTTTAGAGAATGCAGTTCAAATACCACTTTTATGTTGTCAGTTCTAATCTTTGTTTCAAGTGAAAAATGCTGTTGAAGTTTTGAAATCCAATATTAAAATGACACTTGTCTTCTGTAAATCAGTGAAAATATTACAGTCCAATTCAGTGAGATCATAGCCTTTTCTTTCAAAGGGCACACAACAGAAACCAAAGCTGAAAGCAAAGAATAACTGAGGCTTTTGTAACTCTCAAAGGATAAAGAACATATGATAAATTCAGATTTTGATTAAGCAATCTCCTGAGAATGCACTCTCGGCACACCGGTGGTCCCATTAGCTCCAGCGAGACTATGCAGTAGCTCACACACCTCACTGAAACAGGAGCTCAGTGTTTTCCCGTCGGTGTATGAATGGTTAAAGAGGATATTTTGAATGTGAAGACTGTTATGTGTAGTAATTATTTCCTTGCAACTCTCACTTCTTGTAATTTAGGAAAATCAAAACACTTTATTGCTGAATTTCTGGAAAGTCTTCACCTTAAGTTCTCCTTTAGTTTGAGTATAAACAAAGAATAAGTGTATGTAATCCCCTTACTCTTCTAGTCCTTAAAATATACTACTAAGCAGGTTTTGTACAATGTAATTTTTTGTCATGTTCTTCATTTTGTTCAATTTGCTTAAGGAAGTAAAGCATAGAGATGAAAGAGTAATTCCTTTTGCAGTTTATTCTGAAGTAATTTTCCCTTAAAATAGATGAATATTTTCAACTCTGTTTTTTAGCAGTACAGCAGCTCAGTCACACAAAATTATTTGCTAAGCGGCAGTAGCATAGTTGATTTATAATATATATGTATTGCAGCACTTTTAGTCACACATTTTAACTATCTTCAGTAGCTTTTTTTTTTTTTAAGTAGACAGCGTACAAAGAGCAATGAAGTGACATAGTTGCGAAATACTGTCACTTCTTGAAGAAATAATATGATGTGCAGACACAAACTTAACTAGAAGTCCCCAAGCCCTAGACTACTACTGAAAAGTGGCTGGAGAGTTTTTTTGGTGATACCTGATTACAGAGGAAACAAATCATGCAACAAGGTTATCAGCAAAATTGTACGTATACGAGCATATAGAAGAAAGCCCCTTGGACCTTTCTCTACTCCCTGTCAAAGTTTTTTACTTTGAAAAGCAAGGAAAAGTAAAGAATTTTCACTCTCTCCCTTTAAGTCAGCTGCTGGAGTTGCATAGAATAAGAACATCTGGAGGTGCCTGCTGCTGTGTAGAGGCGAACCAGCTTGTGGCAGCTACATGAGTAGCTAAGCAATGAGTTCGTGATCTCGGGTATTTGTTTTCTTTCCCATGTAATGCAAGTTCATGGTTAATAAACATAAAGTTCAAAGACACTCCTGCAAAAATTATGGCTAAATAATTAAACATGTTTTTCTTCTGTTTTAAGGGTGTGAATAATTTTGTGCAGTACAAATTTAGCCACTTACCCTCCAAGGAAAGGCAAACGATAGTGGAACTGGCTAAAATGTTTCTGAACCGCATTAACTACTGGCACTTGGAGACACCTTCTCAGCGAAGACTAAGATCACCCAATGATGATATTGCAGGGTATAAAGTGAATTATACCAGGTAAAGCTGCTTTTGCTTGTTACAAGTCTTGCTTACAAATATGGCATGTACACGCTTCGGGAATACACTGGTACCTCTATGCCCTAGGTGCACCTTGTGAATTTTTTGCAGTCATGGAGTTTATATGAAAACCTGAGGATTTCAGTAAAGCATTTGACACTGTCTC
>NW_010124809.1:0-7444 GCF_000699245.1 Pterocles gutturalis
GGTTGTGCTGCAGCGCGACCTTTGCCCCGGGGACCTGCCTCTTCCCGGCCAGGCCGCGCAGCTGCCAGCAGAGTTCAGCGCACTGCGCCAGGCCTGAAAAATCGAGCACAGAGCTCAGCGGCTCGAATGGGGGCAGACATCTACTACAGGCATTTCCATAAACCTCTTTTCCCAGGAAAACATTAATACGTGCAATAGGATCTGAGAAAGTTAATACCTGACAGCTCAGATTTACAGAAATATATTTTTTGGGGAGGCCCAAAATGAACCCTAACCCTAACCCTAACCACTGTACCCTCCGTCCCCCTCTCTGTTATCAGCTCTCTCTGCATTATCCAGTTCCACCGCACACACGTCCTCCCTCCATCATCCACAGACCTCCATCCCTTCCTCTCCCTTCCCCTGGACAACTGTGTAGGCCTTTGGGCAAGGCAGAGGAGAATTTTATGCACTGAATTTTACTCACTGCCAACTGAAACACCACGAAAGGGATGAGTAAGAAGTTTTATCATTCCAGCCACAGACAAGAATTAAGAGATTCCATTCTCAGCCTCAAGGAGAGAACATGTACTGCTGTACAACCTGCCCTGGAATGGTTTGGAAATTTCAGATGACTGACATGACCTCTGATTAGCATATAGCTGGCCTCCAGGCTGCTTTATACTGAAATTAAACCCACAGCCTGTAGACATGGCATTTTCTGCATTTTAACGACTCTGCCCCCCATCCCATGGCAACAGAGGGAGGCAGGAATACCAGTAATTGCCTCTACATTTATCACTGTGTAACCAACAAAAATTTAACACAAACCTAGCAATGTAATGCTCTCATCCTGTAACAGATACCCACAGTCTCATTTACCTGGAATGTTTTTCTTCCAAAGTTTGCAACACTTCCCCCCCCTACACTAACTGCAGATTATCTAGCTGTTACAGCTGTTCCGATGAAGGTTTGTTGTTTTACAAGGTTTCCTCTTCTGGAGTTTTCTGACAACTTCTCATTGCCAAACAAAGAAGGTGAATAATTGTCACAAATCCAAACACATTTTATCCAAGAGCCATCTCATTTGGAAGCAAATGTAGCAGTTTAAAAGAAAACAAAAAACAAAACAAAAAAGGGAAAACCTATGTTGCTGGGAAACGGTGACTAACGGAGCTTCTGCTGTAAACATCAGATAAATATTTTGACATCCAAGGCTTACCAGAAATAGCATTTTTTACAGCTAACAAGGGTACAGACTATTCAGATGCAGTAAAAGTCTCCAAAATCTGAATTTTGAAAGATGACAACATATGAAAATAGTTATTCAAACTACATGCAGCAGAAGTTGTACTATTGAGCAATTATTTAGAAAAAAAACCTGTTTTGCAGGTTGCTTTAACAACAACAGAAAAAAAAGCACCATAAAATTAAATAAGTGCAAATGATCAAATTCACACTCACAAGTCTTTTGGTTTGAGAAATCCTACATGACTGCACTAATGATTACATTAGCTGGAAATGAGAATTGACTCCAGAGTTGTCTTCTGGACTTATGAAGCCCTTCATGTTTCATAAAGACGAATACAAGTGGGAAGCATCTGCCTGCTCAAGAGCTGTATCTCATGTCTGTCATGACTAAAGGAAATGGTTTTGCATACCTGTAGCACCAAGTGGATGTCCCTTTGAAATCAAGCCGCCACTAGGATTGATAACCCATTTTCCTCCATAAGTATTGTCTCCTCTGTCAATCAGGTCACATGCTCTTCCTATTAAACAGTATTTATAAAAGAAAAATGTTCCTTACTTAAGTGATCTTTCAGTTCTACTGTCACTTACCAAAGATGCTGCCTGTTAGTCACAACCTAGGAAATACTACACCATGGATTTTATAAAGAGCAGACTGAAATGAGACAAACTACATTGAAGAGACTTGCTTACACCACTGGAGAAAGCGTAACACAGAAAAGAAGTAAAAGGGCTAGTGTCTGATACAAAAGCTTTTTTAAATCTCTGTTGAACTGTTTTGTTGATATACAGTATTATGATAAAATCAATACAATGAAGCTGTTCATTATTTCACTAATGAACCTGCAGTGATAACTGTGGTTTTTGTAACTGTAATTTGTGGCCCCCAGGATGTAGAGGTCCTAGTGAACACCAAGTCGAACATGAGCCCTTGCCAACAAGAAGGTTAATGGTATCCTGGGCTGCATTAAGATAGCAAATAAAACCATTCATAAGACTAATGCTTAGACTTGCTTAGCTTATGCCTTCAGCAGACAGTTCTCCCTTTTAACCCGCTCCTTACTCTTCATTCTTGTACCAGCTTTTCAGCCTACGTTATTAATGTTGCAGTCTAAAAAAGATCTGCCACAATTCCTGTATTTATAACTTACTTCTCCATTAAATGAGAATACCAGGCTAGTCTTGCACATCTAAATCCACAATTCACTAATCTCTTTGTCTAATTAGTCTACCATTCCCAGGTAAGTTTCACATACTAGTAAGGTCAGACTGACTGAAAGGTGGTGAGATTTGCACTATTAAATTACTATTAAATATACACAAGACTTATTGGTCAAATAGACAAGTACCACCAGGATTCTTCTGTTACTACTATTAAAGGAATGAAGCTAAAGAGCTTAATATACCTATTTAAATAAAGTCAAACATTTACCATTTTTACTGCAGATACCATAAAAACACAGCAAAGACAGTAAAAAGGAAGCATTCAAAGGCAAATATTAGAAGACGTACAAACACATAAAAAACCTTCCTGAAGATCTATGAACCTGTTTCAGTGACAAAATTTAGACTGAATACAGTACACCATCTAGTGACAGAGTGTGGTATTTTCTCAAAATTAGTTGAAGAAAGGTTACAACACATAATCATTTATGCAAAGCAAGAATACATTTAGAGCTTAAATATATCAAATACTGAAGCAGACGTTCAATGCATTATTTATTTGAAATCAAACAAAAACCTCTTCAGTAGAAAATTTTAGTGGTCTGACTTACATCCATAGAACTGAACTCCAGTACCTGCTGTAAATAAAATTAAATAAATATACACTGATAAAATAAATAAGTGTAATAAAATTACACTGATCTGGACAGACTGCATTGTTATACAGCTGACTTTAGAGGCACGTCCACAACTTGCCAACAATTCTATGTTCATAGGCAAAGATGGTTCAAGATTTCAAAAAAAAGTCATATCAAAGATAAGTAACTTGGTAAGGCTCTTGACAGGCAATTCTTGTCAGACTTTTATCTTCTTAAAAGAAAATATAAAGATGGAGGGAAATCTTGGGATAGGTAAGTATATAGCCCTGAAAAAGGGCATAATAGAAAGATCACAAGAGTACTTAATTTCCTTGCTCTGCTTGCTTACAAGAGCCATTCCCGCACAAGCTAGACACATGATTTCACATTGTTGTCCAACATTTTAATTTGCCTTGTGCATTTGTTTAGAGATCACAGTAACACATTCATTTGTTAAACTAATTCTAGAGTTTGCAGCTCTTCCTTATGTTACTAGAGCGGTAACTTGCTTTTCTGTCTTATGAGGTTAGCTAGTCAAACTTTCAAATATAAAAGATCTGTCAAACAGAGACAACTCAAAGTTTTAATTATATGAACAGATAAAAAGATATTTTTAATGCTTTCCATTTTAATAAAGCAATTCTCTCCATTGATACATTACCTTCTGGACAGAGTCCCAGAGCCTCGTAGGTAATGAACTCATTAACTGAGAAACAGTCATGAAGTTCGATCACATCAACATCTGTAGGTTTTAGGCCTGCTTTTTCAAAACATTTTTCTGCAGCTTTTTTAGTCATATCATAGCCAACCTGCAACAAGAAGAAATTGTAAGTTAAAATACCATTAAAGAAACATAGCTAGTAATTTCATTTCTACACTTGATTTTAAACATGCTTCTAGATATCCTTTACGTGAAAGTAACCTGTAGGAGGTGGCATTCTAACTTATTTTAATGCATCACATACCACAGCGTTTAATATTCAGACAGTGTGAATTGTATAGAAAGAAATAATTCACGCTAAGCCTTATTGCTGGCATGTGGAAACTTTTCTGGGGAACATCCTCTATTTTCTCAACCTTGCTCACAAGCCAAATTGCTCCTTTGCATGACTCTGACCAACAGCCTTGAAACAAATCCTCAAATTGTCTTATTACCTTTTTCTATCAGCCATCTCACTAGAATTGTATTTGAAACCCAAACAGAACATAACTAGAATAGGAACTATTGGGTGTTCTAATGGTTTGACTTACATCCAATTATTTTAGTCAATTCACTGTGGGACCCAAATTTTGCAGTTCTACTCAAGCAAGTAATCATTACTATACCGAACAGGTTATTTCAGCTTCGGTTTTACACAGACATAAGTAAAATTGTTTTAAGTTTTATTATTATAAATGGAAACAATAAAGAAATTTGTTTCTTGCTGTTCAAATAAAAAGGAGACTTGAAATAATTTGTTAAGAACTAGGTTTTTGATAGCTTGTTTATAAATTTCTTACTGTTATTCTTTGCTTACTTACTTGTCTAAATAAAATTATTTTTACATTCACCACAAAGCATAATTTGTTTGCTTAATTACATGGAAATGTCTACAGTATCATTAGAACTTGCAGGTATTTAAAAGAAAACCCTGAGGAGCATCAGGGAATACGGAATTGTAAACCTACCATCTTCATACAGCTGTTTTCTTCAAACGTGCTTGGGTAATCAGTTGCCATCACCTGGGCTAGAATTTCCACGGCTTTTGGCTGCAATTTATGCCTTTTCACAAACTCCTCACTAGCCAAAATAGCAGCTGCGGCTCCATTTGATGTTGGACTGATTGAAAGAAAAATAATTATGTAATAATTCTAAATTAGTAATGTCAATCCTCCACAGAATTATCTTTTAATACAAAAAAGGACAAAACCAAAAAGGACAAACGTAAACCCACTTTCTTTGGCTGACGCCAATGAAACTATAAATTCCATCAGTGTTTGCTGGACACTTTGAGTAATATTTATAACAGACATCTGAAAAGCATGACATCAAAAAAAAAAGTATCATTAAGGTTTTTCAGTTTAGAAAAAATAAAAGCTTCTACTTGGCTATAAACATTGTTAACAAGCAGCCTTTCAGGAGTGCATAGGAAAGGCTGAAGAATTAACAGCAAAGGATGCACACTGCTAAAAGATACAGAATGCCGTGAGAACCCCAAAGTACAAAATGTATTTAAGCTTACTGTATCATACTGTGAACAAGTATCTAGACAGTATTTGGTCAAGACAGAGATTCCACATTTGTTTTATTTATAAGAAGTTTTACTTAATATAATACGTAAATTTTAATTTACATGCAAACAGGCTGTTAATGTAAATAGATGTCCTACCATATTTGTCTTAACATCAAGATTTATTTCACAATGCTAAGTCATCTCCTTACCAACACTGTAAGACAGTCAAGTAATCAAAAATTTTGCGAGAATGCAGAACTTCATCTAATGTGTACTCCTTTTGGAACTGGGAATACCTAAGGAAAACATACAGATACTACCTTAGTTTTAGTACAGCCCTTAACAGTAGACATACTAACATCACACTGTTAGGCATCTATAGAGCTGTTTTTATGAAGTATAAGGCACTGGATATAGAATTTATGCCGGGTATAATTCTCATTCCATAATAAAGAATACACTCTGCAAAGTATTTCTAAAAATAACAACTCAGTTTTGCATGAATTTTGTAACAGCAACATATGTTCAATACAGAGGTAGAGTACACTACTCACGGGTTGTTAGTTGAATGGCTATGATTCTTCCATGCAATTTTTGCAAAGTATTCTGGATTTGTCCCTGGAAGGGCAAAGAAAGCTGTGTTGAAATACTCTCTTTACCCAGACAGTGCTAATGTAGCAGTTTAAATATTGTGTCATAAGAATTTGATCTTTACAAGCACCCTTACAAAAGACTCACTTATCAAGGCTCTCCTTAGAACTCAACTTAGATCTAAAAATTAGATAAAGACTACTAAACATGGTTTGAGTTTTAGCTAACAGAACATCCTACTTCGATATAAAACACTTACTGACACAAAAATAGAGAAAATAAGTGCATTTGAGGTATTTTCATATTACTGAAACTTGAATGCTCATTATCCCATCAGTGCCAAATAGCTGTAGTGAAATATTGGAGTCTAAGTCTAAAATTTTTCCATCTAGTAGTCTAAAACTAAGTGCAAATAAAAGACACTCAACATGCTGGCCTGTTACCTTGGAGCCAATTCCCTCACCTGGTGAGGGCAGAAACGGCAGTGGCAGCAGCCTAGTACTATATATTGAATTAAATACCCGAAAGCTTTTGTCAAACAACTCAGTCCCAAGCCTATCTACCCATCGTAAGACACAAGGAAAAAATGCAGGAAGTTATGCAACCTTATTGCCCAGACCTTACAGAAGCAAAAACCATACTACTAGCATGATTACCAGACACTCTGCATGTACAAACAGCCTTAATTTTGTCTCCTGACAGTCTTGTTTGCCTACACATCACCAACTTTTCTGTAGATAACTCTTTATCCAAATGTATTCCCGTATGTGTTAGATGTTGCTGCTGTAGTACTTGGGTAAAAAAGGAAAGGACATTGAATGCTAGAATTTTTTTAAAAACAAAATCCTAATACACATTTAAATCACTTCATTAAAAGAAGACAATGAAAAATGTATTTTAGCATACCATATTTCTCCATATGTTCTTTGCCAGCACTTGCAAACATCTGAGGTGCCACTGGTGCACTTGCTAAGCCGTATTTATTTATCATAATTTCCAAATGCTTGTCCATTGGATTAGTTCTGTCTGCAAACTAAAAAGAACAGAGATAGTTATAAAGCAATTCTTAAATTCCTTTTCTTTACAATATCACCACAAAAATGCCAGGGATTTCAAGCAAAACAGAGGTTCTTATGATATTTTAACAATTCCACTGGACAGTGACACATTTTGAAGCCTTCATAATTTTCCAACTATAAGAAAGAGTAAATAAGCAGAAAATGCTTAACATTATAATCACTGCACTGACTCATGGCAAGGACCACTCCTATATGACTTCCATCACAGTCAGTATTTTCAGCAGAGGACTTCAGGTATTTTTCACCTCAAGCTTAAAATCCTATATATCCTTAATACACTTCCAAGGTATAAAATTAATACCGTGTTAGTATTTTCAATTAAGATTAGACGATGTATCATGAAGCATGTTAAAGGTAACACTTACTCATTTCAATCAGTTGTTAAATTTAACATTTCT
This sequence comes from Pterocles gutturalis, assembly GCF_000699245.1. Taxonomy (NCBI): domain Eukaryota; kingdom Metazoa; phylum Chordata; class Aves; order Pterocliformes; family Pteroclidae; genus Pterocles; species Pterocles gutturalis. The sequence goes on from NW_010124809.1 coordinate 7,311, forward strand.
CATCCAAATCTCTGCATATATTATCAAATTTGGCAGTTCTGTAGTTAAACGACATATGGGCTCTAATATTGTTTGCCATAAAGCAAAATACAAACAAACCCCCCATACCGCTCCAGTAAAAACAAAGAAGAGAC
>NW_010124810.1:0-1485 GCF_000699245.1 Pterocles gutturalis
GACATTTTGGGGAGGATCTGTCTGAGTTTTGCCATTTCTGGGCTCTGTCAGCACTGTCAGATCCCAGGGGGTGTGTGTGGGGGGCTGCCTTGCCCTAAAAACTGGAGCCCCACTGCGATGTTAAACAGCTTGATGGAAATAAACGGGGGGTGCCCACGAAACCGGCACTTCTCCAGGTGTCTGAAGCACGCTGTGAGGCTGGTACTTCCCCAGGAACTAATCCTAGCTGTAGGGCAGATCCTCACCTTGGTAAAATCATAAAGGGCGTTAATTTTTTACAAATTACAAGCAACTTTTTCTGGCAGCGTTAGGCAGTTGACACCTGCTGCTGTCAGGAGCAATTTGGACTTTTGGTCGGAAAGGCACAGGATTGCTCGTATGTACATCTGATTTTCCATTTCTCTCCTTTTCTCTGGAGTGATTTCCCTCGTTTAGATCAGGGAAATCACGGACTCCAGCCTGTCTGTTCCACCTCTGTGTAGGCTTTCATCTCTGTGTCAGTACAGCGGGAGGAAAGACGGGAGGGAGAGGGAATCTTTCCAAGCTGAGGGGAAAGTTTTGCCCTTGGATGATGGCTGCACCAACCCCAAGGGTTGATAAATTACTTGACTGAGCGACAGCAGGAAAACAAGACTCTTACATGACTTCTGCCAGCTCCTCCGGTCCAGGCTTTCCTGAGCAGTAAGCACTCTGCCTCCCTGTGGATACAATCCCATTGTCTTTTTCCTTTGGGCGTTTTTGGAACTATTCTTGGTGTTTGCAAACATGGGTCAGACCTGTTGGCATATTTGTGTGTTTATTTAGAAAAATGTTTCCCCCCCCATCCCAATGAAGTAGTTGTCTGGAGTTTCGTGGTCTCGGCACTACACGGCGAATGCTCGAGTGAGTGAATTCTGTGTCCTGGAGCACGTGCGACTCATCGCACAAACACGGCTGGTTTCTGAGCTGCAGAACCAAGTATTGAGCAACGTGCTGAGAGCGGGATTTCTCTGAATCGCTCCAAGTGACTTTCTCAAGTCGTGCGGAGGATTGTCACAAGCTGAATGTCACAGATTGTGTTCAGAATGGGCAGCTAAAAGTAATCTGTTTGTAGCTTGGGTTGGAAGCATGTGTTAAATATTTGCTTGCACGAGGATTTCTGTGGGGAGTGCTGCAGAAACCCCGTCAGGACGTGGGTTACTCCTCGCTTGTGTTGTCTTGCTGCGTCGTGAGGGGCCACCAAAGTGGTCTGCGACCCGTGTGCCTTTTCCTTCAGTTCCTGTAGCACCGTGAAGCTGTTTTTCTGGAACAGATTCCAGACGTTGTTGGAAGTAACTTGTTGTTTTTGCCATTTCCACGTAACCTGTTTCTCTGAAGGGAGGCGTTGGAGTGTGTTCGGAAGCACGTTAGGAGCTGTATGACTTATGTAAATTATTTCCTGGAGAGGCAGCGTGTTTTCACGTGGCCTTCCTTGAAAGCTGCTCTTCAACGGCAGATATTATAAAT
>NW_010124810.1:1496-4521 GCF_000699245.1 Pterocles gutturalis
AAGGCAGACAGTGTTTTTTGAACCTTGAAAGACCTCTTGTTTGTTTTTTTCCTGTGTGCACATAGATGCTTGTGGAGTACGTTTACTTCTGATTTATTTTGTGCCTAAAAAGACGCAGAAGTGCCAACACTCATGAGTTTGGTATAACTTCTCAAGAAGCTATGCACTAATTGACGTGCAGTGAATAAACTGAGTTTGTCTTGTGTAGTCCAGTCCTTCACCTGCAGAGAAACATCAGCCAACTCATTAATGAAAATCCAATCAGCACAGGAGGTGACAGAACTGTCACGCAGGAGGGATGTCCTCCCTGGCTGGCCCTGCCCGGCAGGGTCACCCCAGCACTCGGTTATTTCTTGTGTAACTGGCCCAGGACAGGGTCTGGGGGTGCTGGACCCTGCCTGTGTGCCGGTGACACCGAGCCAGAGCCGTGACGAGACTCTGGAGGGGTTAGGAGGGTCAAACAGCTCGAGTGCTGCACGGAGAGAGTATATCAGAGAAAATAACCCAGGGATTGTTGCTCGAGGGGCTATAGCTCTGTGTTTTTCCCATCAGTCTTGGCGGGGTTGATCTCATCGCAGGACTTTCTGTTGTAGTTTGTCAGCTGGCGGATGGAGAAACCTCTCCAGACTTGCTGGCTGCAGAGGGCAGGCAGAAGACAGACGCAGCTTCGGGCAATGAGGTTACGCTGACAAATAACACGAGAAAAAAACGCTGTGAATTTGTATAATGTTGGGCTGTCTCTCTGAGTGACTGATGTGCTTTACAATTCCCCCTCCTTTTTTTAGCATTCTGTGTGTCATTATTGCTGGCGTGGCCGTTAAGGGATATCTTGACCACGTCTGTGCATGAGGAGCTGAGATTTATTTTTACTTTTGTGCGGAAGCAAGTGGGTCAACGCGGAGTATGCAATGACACGTCCTCTCTCTGTGTGTGTGTGTGTATGTACACATATACATTGCTGTGCCTGATCCTTTGAGGGGATGCATTTGGAAATGTCTGCCCATTCGTGGGGCCTAAACCCTGCTTTTTTTCCAGTTCAGTCTAGTCCTGAGGTGGGGAAGGTGTCAGGAGATGCCTGTCTGATTATCAGGGTGAAAATCCGGCATGAGTGCAAAGGTCAGGGTGTAGACACCATGTCTAGGAAGCTTTCAGGTACAAATAAACTGTTAATAAACTCAGGCGAGGTGAGAGTCTCATCGCTTTAGCGCGTTGGCTTATTCATTATCCAAATGGCGATAGTATTAAAAAAAAAAAAAAAAAAGGAGAGGAAAAGAATTGCTAGTTATGCCTCTCGAGTGAACTTGATGCAGGGTATAACGTTCTGGTGTTACTGAACACAAAGTTAATTGCCTTAATGAAGTTAAACTCTCCTTAAACTTGCCTAAAACTCTCCTCTCTCTAAGGAAACCTCGTCAAGGAGTGCGTGAGTTACTGGCTTTGTTGAGCAGGAGGATGCCTGTGAAGAGCTGATTCTGGTGAAACATGTGTTGATTTTAAAAAGGAGTGCAATTCTGACTCCTACCTAAAATAGTTGGTCAAATTATTCATACAGAGCTTGCCAGGTGGTTGTTGTGGCAGAAAAACAGAGGCTGTGTGTCTTGTTCCCCCATTCTCTCCTCTGCTAAACCAAATATTGGAGTGTATCCATCTCTCGTGTCAACAGAAGGAGCGCAAGAAGCCCCTGTAGTTGCTGCTGTGTTGTTTTCTCACCACATCTTTGCAATGCTTGCACGAGATGGGGAGGATTGCTGATTTATGGACGTGGTTTCGGCGGCGCAATTTGACTGCAGCTCTCGTCGCAGAGGCCACGGTTTGCCACATAACATTCCTTTGAGGAAAGGTGCTGCCACACCTTTGGAGCTGGAGTTTCTCTGGGTGGTTTTTATAAAAATCTCATGACTTGGGCTCAACAGCAACAACAACAACAAAACCACCTGTGGATCGAGGACAGTCTTCATCGATGTGAATGCCAAAATCCCAAATCGCAGCAGGGGTTTGGGTTTTGTTTGTGCTTGAGGATGGCTTCTAACTTTGTGTTTGATCCTACAGATACGTGGGGAACCTGTCAAGGGATGTGACGGAAGCTCTAATCCTCCAGCTGTTCAGCCAGATCGGACCATGCAAAAACTGCAAAATGATAATGGATGTAAGAGCCTTCACCTAAAAATTTCCTTGCTCCTCACAGCTAGTGGCTTGGGGCCGTACTCACGTGTTTCAGAATTCTGCTGGAAATGCAGCACGACCACGTTAAAGAGATGTAATAAGGCTGGAGATCAGAGTCGTGCACTTTGGGGGTCATTTCTGCCTCATAATTTAAGGACAGGTGGCTATTGTGAAAGGGAGTGAACAGGTTAATATATGTGGGTGTTGTAGATGAGATTTGAAAAGTTCTTTGCCCAACTTTTACCGTTTTAAAGCAGAACGAAAACCTCCTGGAGCTTTGTTAGTAGAGTGAAAAAGCTTGTCGAGACATTTCTATGTGACGAATAAAGAGCCAATTTTGAAGAGGTTTGCATCAGTAATTCTTTTTTTTTTTTTCTTCTTTTATCAGACAGCTGGAAACGATCCATACTGTTTTGTGGAGTTCTACGAGCACCGGCACGCAGCTGCGGCACTGGCTGCTATGAATGGCCGGAAGATAATGGGTAAGGTAAGCTGTCGTGTCTACAGGGTGAGTTGGAGTGGAAAATCAGGCTGTCTCAGGTGGGGCGGGTGAAACGTTGGGGTGAAATATCACTTGAGACGAAGCGGATATGCTGCAAGCGTTGGACACTTTGTTTGGACCGAGGTTAACGTGAGACATCTAAGAAGGAAAGCTGTTGAGGCTGGCGTAGGAAGAGTGCAGGGGGAGGTGGGGATGTAGAACTAGGCGGGCTCGCAGACAGCAGGCAGAATGAGTGTTTCAACGCAGGATAACGTCCCTCTCTCCCCGCTCCTGCCAAAAACCCACCCAGCCAAACCAAATCCCCAGACCAGCTCTGTTCCCATCTCTGCTCTTAACCAGTTGTGGTGGGTTAGCCCTTGG
>NW_010124811.1:0-2059 GCF_000699245.1 Pterocles gutturalis
CCCCGCGCCCCCCTGCTGTGGGTGTCAGCAAGGTCAGGGCAGGCGGGATGTGGGGTTTGCCCGGGCTCTGCTGCACCGTGCCCTGGGTGTGAAGGTCACGGAAGGTGTAACCGGACAAGTTGATTCACTTCTTGATATTCTTTTCTTGTGGAAATCTCACCTCTGGCTTTCTCCGCCTCTCCCGAGGGCCTGGGTGCTCTCAGGTTTCCTTCTCCGAATCAGTCAGGCTAAAATATAACTTCGATTCAGCAGTTCGGGATAGTTGTGGCAGGCGCAGAGAGACCAAATCTTTTGGCCTGCAGAGGAAATGGTTTGTAGGTTTAGTTTAAAAAAAAAACAACAACACAAACAGCATGCTGAAATGGATTTGCACAAAGTGCTGCTTAACCAGGGAATACAGCCACCTTTGGAATCTATCTTTTGTGTGTGTTTACTAGCCTGTGCTTAAATTAAATTCCTGTTGGCTTATTTCAAGAGCTTGGAGTAGTTCTGTGCGAGGGCAAGCTATATTTTGCTGATGAGTGTGTTGGTGGCAAAAAGGGAACAAAATACAGGTAGAGATTTTTCTAGGAGAAACCTTTGTGATGTTGCTGAGATAATTGCGCTAGAGGAAATAGGCACTAACTGAAGAATGATGCTTATGCCGAGCACTGAAGAAGGAACAGGTAATGGTGTAATCAGTGACGGGGACGGCAGGACAAGCTGGAAAGTTTTGGCAGATGGTCTCATGGGTTGGGTGATGATGGCTCAGTGGCTAGAGCCTTTCTTGCTGCTGCTTTTTTTTTAACTTGACAGGTGAGATATCACCTGTGCCACAGTGAAAACTCTGTTCGTTCTCCTGATGTGTCCTCATGTGAGTCTGTGCCTATCAAGGGCTTCAAGACTCTCTCTGTCCCCTCAGCAGCTGCCATTTTACACTCTGTGTTTTCCAGCAGGAGTCTGAAACTCTGTTGAAGTGGTGAATGAGGTGGATCAGGCTGGAGTAGTGACTAAGGGGCTGCCAGGTAGGGCTGACCTTACGCAGCAGCTCCTGCTTTCCACTCACAGCGCTTCGGTTGCTGTTCCTGGCAGGGAGTGAAAGGGAAGGAATGAACTTTTCTGAGGTCAGAGCTGCTATTAAAGAATAGCCTGTGAAAGCAAAGCGACGTGGTGGAGGATGGAAGTCCTAAAAGGAAACACAGGCAGTGACCAAAGCTTTCGGTGGCTTCTTGCTGCCTGGGAGTGTGTCAGGGGGCCACTGGGATCTGTAATGGTGTGAAAAGGGATGACAGAAACTTGTTGCTTCGCTACTTTTTTCTTCTCCTGTCCTCACTGTTCTAGTATGCAATGATCTTGCTTCCCAAGACTTCACTTGAATTAAATGTAGCTCATCAGCTTGAGTCTAGCTCTTGTCCTTATATCTCCCTATGTGGACATTTGTGACTGGTGCACTATGCAAGGGATTTTCTTTTTATAACAGTTCTCTTAACTTGGTATTTCTGAAACCTGAAGAGAGACTCTTTGTCTTTGTAGCCACCATGTCATCCCGTCAGGAATCTGTTTTCCCTGAGTATGAGACAGAAACCACCCAGACATCAAAGCTGTTAAGAAAATTTAAAGAGACGCCATTTGTACCCATCGGTAAGTTTAAAGATGAAGAAATGTGGTTGCATAGTTCTGTTCTCCTAATGGGTAATCACTACGGTAAACACCATCAGTGCCCACTGCTTTCATGTGAACAGGAAATTACTTTGAAATTACTTCCTCATACAGGCTTTCTGTGTGGTGGCAGCAGTACTCCTGTCCAGAATGGTATTTGTTCTGCAAGAAGGAGGGAAATTAGTTATCTTAAATAGAAAACTCAGAACCTACAATTACAAAAAAAACCCCACCCAAACCCACGAAACCCTGAAAGACTGTTTAGGTGAGCTTAACAAGTATGTTTAGGTGATCCTGTTAGGTGGTAAGGTGTGTGTTTTGCAGCTGTTCCAGAGTACGGTTACTGAGAACTATGTGATTGGTAAGAAATATCTAAAATGGGATCGAGTGTACCCTCAGCAAGTCTGCTGATGACACCAAG
>NW_010124812.1:0-1405 GCF_000699245.1 Pterocles gutturalis
CTCTGTCCCAGCTGAAACCAGGACAGCTGACAGCTCGTGGGTTAGGATGCTGTGACGGTACCACCACGAAGTCTACGTGACTGCTCTCGTGCTCGGGGGATTAAGAGGGTTTTGCTAGCAGCCCTGCCTGTGCTTTACTATTTAAAAGATGTTTTCCCTATGATGATCAAAACAAGTCCTTACTCTCTGTACAGTATTTGTCAGAATGGTTCATTCTCTAAAGGAATTGCGTTTGCTCTGTATTTTTTTGATTGCTACAATATTGCACAACGTGGTAAATAATAGTATCAAGCCGCAATATGGCTCTTTTCATAAAAAGCCCATTAAATGTGTCTTTGTACCACATGAATACTACTAAAGAGCCTTGCTGCTTCGCTAAGCCATTTCTCTGTTAAAAATACCATGAAATCTGATCTAAGCTTATTCCACTTTGTAAATGTGGAAACTACTAATGCTGTTCCTGCCTGCCCTGGGTGACTCATGCGCTGCTGGCGTCACGCACCGCAGCAGCAGCAGGACTCTGAGTGCAGCCCAGCTGTGTACCTGTCACCTCCTATGGACCGCCTGCTCCATCACGGCGCAGTCACTCGGCCACGAGTGCCATCGTCAGCCACGGCCTCGGCTCCAGCGCTGGGGCCAGGGCACGGGCCAGCCCCCAGCCTGTGTCCTGCTCCTGTGCTGCCTGTGGGGAAAGCTGGGAAGGGCTGTCTCGACTCTTTTTTTCCCCTTTTCCATAGAAAGTAGCAGTTAGGACATGCATCACTTGGACGCGAGCAGATCTTGCTCCAGGTCATCTTCTAAATCAGCAAATGCTTCCTTCCTTACCTCCTAATTTCTTTGCATGCCTTCCCATGCTCCCTGCCTGCTTTTACTGCTGCCTCTTTGCGCAGGTAGCCTTTGGGGCTGGATCCTCTTCTCCTCCTCTGTCCTTCTTGTAGAAAGAAAAGTTGAAGAGGCTGCTTGACTCCAGAGCCATGAGCTAACAGGTCCTGTGAAGTCACCATCAGAAGTCCTTGAGGCATTTTTATGGAACATTTAGTCTTGCTCCTAATCTTTGTGCCAGAGGACAGACAAAGGCTGGGACAGTATGACATCCTGTGATGCCCAAGGATCTTTTTTTTTTTTTTTTTTTTGTAAGAGAAATCTTTCAGCGGATAATGTGAATTTACAGCCAGTTACAACAGCACCGAGGAGTGGAGCACACAAAAAATCTACAGCAAGATGTGCAGCCAGGTGTCAGAACATTTTGGAACGTTTCCTGCTTCCAGGCTGCAGAATGGTTCCCGGTGCAGAAGCAGCCCGTACGGAGGGATGTAGCGCTGCTGTGCTTCGTGCCGTCCTTTCAAGGGCTCCGGGATGGCTGGAAAAGCCCCGCAGCAGGAGATCACCTGGGTTTGAGGGTGAG
>NW_010124812.1:1436-6627 GCF_000699245.1 Pterocles gutturalis
AATGTTGTGACGTAGTGTGAGTACTGATGCAGGAAAGCATTTCAGGAGCTTCTCTGCTCCTCTGCAGTGTTTAGGCAGGATTTCATTCTCATCCCTCAGGTGCTGCAGAGTGCCCTACAAACACAATCAAATTATTTCAGCTTCACTAGGAGAGCAGATTGGATTAGCAGCTAAACAAGCCCGATCAGGTTAGACATTTCTGTGCAGTTCTGTTTTCTTCCTGCCACCACAGAGGTATGTATAAATGGTCATATATATAAAAAAGCACAGCATTTGCCGTACAGGGAGATCTTGTTATAACGGCCACACATTTTTTAAGTGTAAACATTTTTATTTGGGATCTGATAAAGGAGTTGGAGCTTAAAGGCACACACAGAGCTTGTCTTTCCTTCTGAGAGGACAGTCAGAAAACAACATTTTTCTGAGCTTCCCAGCTGTCCGTCGATGATGAATTGCTGCTTGTTTCCACTGAGCCCAGCTTCATGTGGTCTGGAATATATTCTATTTACAAGTGCCCTATGATTAGTTCAAGTTGCTCCAGACTTCAGCGTGCTGACGTTGGAGGAGATAAACAGAAGTAATTTGCTGATTCACCATAACGATTTTCATAAAATATGAGTCAGGGTTTTCTTCTTTCATGTAATGATGAAATTAGGTTAGCGTGCTTTGTCGAGCACTTAACTCTACTATGTGTGTTCCCAGTAGCATCTAATGTTCCTATGGTATATTTTTGGAAGTATAACCAGATTTACGAGGCCACATTTTCTCCTGTTTCCCTTGGCTTCCCAATAAACTCATTCACCCCTCTGTGTCTCGAATTAGAAGCCTCTTTTCACTCCATTATATAGTCATGATACCAAGTGTATTTTCTGCAGCCTCCCACCTGCTGGACGATTAAATCTCCATTTAAATTCAATGCTTACGTGGGCTTCTGGAAAATTGGACAGCTGCATCAAAGTTAGCTGAATGTCCCAGGATCTGCCTCAAAAGACAGAGCAGGGAGAACCCTCTTTCCTCCGATTGCTCGTTCCTCTTGGAGCAGGGTCTTCGTCTCATCCCTTCACGTGGGACCTTGCACGTGCGTGACCCCTTCTGTGTGTCTCGCCATGTGGCTGCCGCATGTCAGCAAACCTTCCTCTCCTTATTGTTCTGATGGTGCCTTTCTGGTTTCCCCCAGTTAAAGAAGCTGTTTCAAATTGAAGTGGTTATATGACATCAGCATTTAAATAGATTTCCTGAGGAAATGTTTTAATGGTCATTTTTATAGCTTATTTTGCACTTTTTAACTTCTTCCTTTCTGGCCAAAGGTCAAGAAATTATTTCACACAGACCAGAGCTTGAGCATCGGCACAGGAAAAGAGATAATTCTGAGTAATCTTATGGATTGAATTGTTTTGGTTCATTTTAATTACAAACACCAATGGCAGAAGAAAAAAATGAATTGCATTCTGTCTTCAGAGAGACATTTTTTGGATGAATGAAAACGCTCTCCACTTCTAGGTTTGACCAATACAAAAATTTAAGAAGTCTCTTCACATGCAAGAGTAAAACTCCAGGAAAGGTAGCAGGAGCTGTAAAAACTCTGACCTCAGTGGACTTCTCTCCTTCCACTTTCTTCAAGAGAAATTTGCACATCAAATAGTTACTCAGTAAGATCTGGTTTTCCCACTATGGCTACTAAATTGAAAAAAAACCAGGCAGAGGCGGTATAAATTCCTTACATAATCTGGCCGAGCACTCAATCCAAGGTGCCTGGTGATGAGAGCAAGAACTTAGAGTGCTCTGACAGTCGTGTGTGCAATCTGCTGGCTTCCCCCTGGCAGGCTGGAAAGGAACATTTCTTACAGTTGTGTTTCTTTTTTTTACGTTTGTGCGTGTAAAAGTGACTGCCTAGTTAACCTGGAAGGTGCACTTTTTCCCCCCATGTTGTCTCTGAAGCATACATTTAAAATTAAGGCCATAGGGATTTTGGTTTTTTCTCGTATGATTTCCTTTCAGACAGAATATGCATCATTCATGACCTAAAATTCTGGAGCTTTGGAGGGAAAACGTAGCCCTGTGATGGAATTTTCCAAAGGTAAAGATGATTTTCTTCCACCTCGCTGAACTGCAGAGCGGAGAAGCTAAATGTGCAGGATATCTCAGATCTAAATACACGTGAGAATTGGGGAAGTGTAGAGCAAGATCTGACCTTTACAGTTCCAAGCTTGGTAATCTTCAGCGTTTTGCAACTGCCTTTATTGCTATCACAGTGTGAACTTGTTCTGCACATCAAAATCCCTGTGAAATTTGATAAAATTTGAAAGTGGGACTGGACCTCATCATTGCAGTTGAGGATTTAGGTGCTGTTATTCTGGCAAAACATGAACTTGCAGTAGGTTATCCACTGCATGCTATGAACTTGGGCTTTGCATTCATAAAACTCGATAAAGGGCAGAGTTCCAAGCCTCTGTGAAAAATTGGCTGTGCTTCTACAATTTTATTCAGCAAGAAATCAGTGCTGTGCGTCACCGGTCAAAAGATGACTAAGCTCTGGTTATAAGTGATAGAAACGATAAGGATTTACAGCTCGATTATCCCGCTTTTTACTCCTGTTGAGTAATACCTTACTTCTTAACCCATGAATTAGAGATAAGCGAATCTCTAAACTAGGTGTTTGCTCAAAAGCTTTGTTTGCTGACAAGAAATGTATTTATGTGTATGTTAAGTGCTTTCTTGAATTAAGGCCAAAGTAGGAGGAGGCAGCAAGAGCCCAGGCTTTAGAGAGCATTTCTTGTACATCGCATCGGCAGAGAAGACCTGGCCTCAGAGCTTACCTCTAAAATGCTAATTTCCAAAACAACATGCTCTGGGTGCAACCCCCGCTTTACTGGACTCAGTAGCAAAATTCCCAGTGACTTCAGTGGCCCCAGGACATCATCACAGAGACGTCCTTCTCCGTCATTCAGTCTCCTGCCACTTTGTGACGTGTTGACAAACACATTGCTGCCAGCCCTGTGATCGTGTCCCCGGCCTGTCTGCCTGGGGCCCTTCACAGCAGCCACCGAGGCACAGATTTACATCCGCTGCCCCAAAAATGCGCAAAGATGTAAAGGCACAATTCCAAGAAAATCCAGCTCTCCCTGCCTGACGTTAAACCAGGTTTATCAGCCATCAAACATAAGCTTTTCTCTGGATCTTAAATACTATTCCCCTCTCCCATGCCATGGGGCTGGTAATTACCTAGTGATGTGGAGTGAAAAAAAGAGGAAAGCTATGCAGCTCTTTTAGTTAGTAATTCACTGTTTTCAAAGTGCAGTAGAACCATTAACTAATTAATTTGCCCAATTAATCACTCGATAGCTACATACAATGGTTGGGCAGAACTGTGGGTTTCATCCTGGAGCAGGCTGAGTGTGCAACCTTCCTGTCGTGTTCATCCCTCCGGCCGTCTGCTCCGTGTGGGGGCCACTGGCCTCTGTCTCAGCTGTGGTGGCCCAGAACCAGGCAACTGGAAAATACAGTTGTTGTAGCTGACAATTGGTTTGTGCTTGGAGTTTGTGAAGGCTTTGGAAGTTGCAAAAGTCTCATCACCTCTTTTTTAATTATTTTGACAACTAGGAATATTAACTAATATAATAATAAATTTTAATAAAAATAAATAATAAGCTAATATAATAATATCAACTCATTTAAATATAAATACTTTTGACAGCTAGGAGTATAAACTTATGTGGTGTCTATGCTATAAAATCAAGTTGGCTCTGAGCGAGATTCTTTAATTACAAAGTGCTTTGTAATTGCTGCAGTTGCTTTGTCACTGGAGACATGAAACTGTTCTCAAGAGGAAAGAGACATTGAAGATGTTTTTAAGGGCCCTAAAGAATAACAGCTGGTTTGGGGATGTTTATGTTTAACAAGGGTCTTGTTTCATTGCTGTGGATTCTTTTGAGATTAAAGGGTAAAGTCTTGTTTTGGTGTAATACCCAAGAGCCAGCGCAGAAGTATCTGGGTGCTGTAAGTTAAAGTACAGATGTGGCTGTTTAAGGTTATTATATATACTTTTGTATGATAACATGCAGCTTCACATACTTTTATAACCTTTTTGCCAAGGTATGCTCATTGTTATGGGTCAGTGTAGTACTAAATCTCCACTTTTTCAAAAATAATCATGGCTTACCCATTCGGCATAGTTTCTCAGAACAGTAAAGTAAATTATCTCCCATTTTTAGTTCTTTGTAGTGGCAAAAAACAAATAAAGTCCCTGTACCACAAAAATGTAAAGTATTTAGTAGTATAGTGGAATGGAAATGACCACAAATGCCATCACAACATCCCATGCAGGGTTTTATTCTAACCAATTAGTTGAGTAATTGATCAAAGACAATTAATTTAAGAAGCCCACAGCTGGAAAGCCTGGTTTGCTAAATCTGCCATTTAAAACTAGAACCGAGTTGGTAACATCACATATTGCACATAAAGGAGCATAGGGAGTGAGTGCAGAGGGACTGTCTCCTGGCGAAGCCACGGTGGAGGCAGATCCCGGTCCAAGAGCTGAAGGCTGTGAGCAGCCGGGCGCCTTCCACCACGGGAAGGATTGCACTGGGCTTTGAGTGACCCAACTGCGCCTGCTGGTGCTCACCTCATTGATTTCTTGCATGAGTTTAGTTAAATCACCTCAACCCCTCTATTTGCTTCCCTGAAACTCCATATTTCCTTGCTCAGATTCCCTTGGCAATTTTATGTCCTCTTGCTGTGCCTATATTAATACATATATATGCACAGTAGATATATATATACATATCTCCAGTGTATAACCAGGCAAGCCTGACCTCAGCTGAGCCTTCCTGGTGCTCCTGTAATACAAATATCGAGGCCAAAACCACAGAATATTTGTGCAGGAAGGATCTGGAAACCAAAGAAGTTTTGTTCTGACATTCCTTGGGGTTAATGAGCTGAGAAATGGGTCACCGGAGGATGAAACCATCTGCCACCAAGGGAATGGGACCTTCCTTCCCTGGCTGCTGAGTTGGCAGGACCCCTGATGCCAGGGGGGTCACCCTGTCCTGCCAGGACAGCCCGTTCCAGGTGGCTGTCCCATCCCATTGCTGTGGGGAAGGGCGATAGATGGGGGTTCGCAGTGGGGAAGGGCGATGGATGGGGGTTTGCAGGTGAGGAAGGGTGATGGATGGGGGTTTGCAGGTGGGGAAGG
>NW_010124813.1:0-14901 GCF_000699245.1 Pterocles gutturalis
AGTTTCCAGTCTTCTGGGACCTCCCGTGTATGGGGAGGGGGCAAGAGCTGTTCTGGGTCTGTGACCCTTCAGCTCAGCATCCCGCAGAACCAGCTATTTAGTTCTCTTCTCTGCTGCAGCAGGCAGTCAAGAGGTGCTGTTCCCTTTGCTGCAGCCTCCTGAAATCACAAGCAGCCTGAAGGCACTTACTGAGCATTTTACTGAAAAACTGAGTCCGTGCCCTGCCCAGTGCGCATGGCAGGCCTGGATGGGACAGGCAAGCACGCAGCCTCACCCTCCAGGAAAAAGGCTGCCATCAGGCAGGAGCAAATGGATTAACATCGGCCACTGGGCCTGCTGTGGAGTTCCTCACCCTGGGACCCTATCCTGTGGGATACGAGGAAAGGTTTTTCTCATGAGTTAACAGCTGGTCCTGCGGGAAGACATGAAGGCTGGGAGGATCTGGGCTCTTTCCTGCTGTTGCGGCAGGAGCACTGCAAGGCACATGCCAGGGCTGCTTCACTGGCTTCAGAAGCAATGACAGAGTGCGGGGGAGGGAAAATCCAGAGTGTTGCTGCACAGTCTGAAGCCGTGAGACTTCCTGCTGCAGCTGATGGAAAACAGCTCCTCTGGTTCCACAGCCTCTGCTGCCAGCTGCCGAGCCGGGCTGGTGCCTTGCTGTCCCTACTGCGACATTAGTGCCACAGAGCCAGCACACCGACCAGGGATGAGCCAGGTGGGAGAGGAGGCGCAGAGGGGAGTTAGATGGGACAAGTGAACAATCTAGTCACGGCCTGCACAGCCGGGAGCTGAACACAACCACAGCGCGAGCAGTGCCCTCCCTGTCAGCGCACAGGCCCACCCAGTCTGGCCACGGTGAGCAGAGCCCCGTGCTGGCAAGAGTCCAGCAACAACCCCAGACAAGGCAAGAACTGACCCACGACCAGAGCCCAGCCAGGGAGCCCAGCCAGGAGCAAAAGCAGAAGGAGATAATACATTGTGAGGCACAGAATTGTAGAATGGGTTGGAAGGGACCTTTGAACATCATCCAGTCCAAAGGGTCCATCTAGGAGCAGCTGGAGACAGGGGCAGCTACAGCACAGCTCAGGCAAGGAGCGAAGGCCCCAGCTGGCGCTGGATGAGGCTCTGGGGCCTTGCACTGGTGGAAAGGGTCCCTGTATGGGTGGGGGCCTGGGTGGGGCTGATCAGGACAATCACGGCCTTGAGCTGGGAGGAGGGCTCTTCACACAGAGCCCTGGGCAGCCAGAGAGACTTGTCCAATTGCGAAGGTCCCGTTGTGGAAAGCTGTACAGCCCCAGTTTGCCATGCGGTGGATTCAATGCCTAGAACTTGCTAGGAGCTCTGCTGGACCTCTCCAACCTGTGCATTAACATCCTGGGTCTTTAACAGCATGGGGGGGACGTCTGAGGGATGCGGGCACTGAGCCCCTTCCTCAGCCACCCAGCTGGGCGCCAGCCAAGGCCACACTTCACCCAGTGCCTTGGTCACACCGCTCCTGGCCGCATCCAAAGGTGCAACCGCAGGGGTGCGGGACGGGTCCCAGCGGCTGTTCCCAGCCCTCATGGCTGAGGGGCTCCTCTGCACCCAGGAGGCAGTGCGGGTGTTGGTCAGGGAGCTGCTCAGGGCAGAAGCTGCTCCCAGCATAAGGAGGCGGCCCCCTTGTCTGTAATTGCTATGTACAGCTCTTAAATCAATGCAGTTCTACAGAATAAATACAGAACGTGTCTAAGTGCAGCCGGGACTGAAAGGCAGCTGCTTCCTGCAGTGCTGAATGTCACCGACTCCTGTGGGGCTCTGTGAGGTACCACCCTGTACTGATAGGGGATGTTGGCACATTGAGCAGTGAGAGCTGAGCAGGATGTGTTCACCCTGGCAGCTCCCCTGAAGGGGACACCACGAGGACAGCTGCAGCTAGCCAGCAGAATGGTTCTTTTCCGCCTTTTATTTCTGATGCTGGGAGAAGTTACAGATTGCATTGTGGCTTGCAGGACCAGCCCCTTCTGCTCTGACCCAGTGAGCAATCCACATCTCCTTTCTTGCCGCTGAACTGCTCAGTGGTGAACGCATCAGCTGCCATTCCCACCCTTGTAAGTGTCTTGCTGTTTATTAAAGATGGTGCAGAAATCCCAGTGCCGTTATAGGAACGAGAGAGGCTGCACGTGCTAATGTTAACACATTTATTACATACAGAACAGATATGGTTTGTTGTTTGATAGCATAGGGGACAAAGCATGGGAACATATTCATACAGCAGTCTCTTTACAGAATGCCATCTTCAGACCAAACAGCGGAGTTTACAGCCCTTAAGACACTTTAAAATCCTTTTGTAACATACAAGATACTTTACATACATCACAGTGGAGATATGACAGGGAAGTGTGTTGAAGCTGGTCAGTTCTCACCTTGCTGCCCAGCAGCCACCAAACGCCCACAGGAGCTGATGGCAGAGGCTGGTTCTGCTCAGCTGTAGCTGCCCCTCTTGGACATGTGCTTCTCTTGGAGGAAAACATGCACTGAGCTGGAAAGGAACCTGGCGATAGAGGTCTGAGACCAGTTTCCTGATGTTGACAGGGCCCAGTGGGTGACAGGAGACTGTCACTTCGACTGCTAAAACCAGAGAACAAACAGGAGGAGGCAAGAGTGTTGCAATTCTGCATTTTCCTACGGAAGAGTCGATAGAGCTATGGAACTGGGCCTGCCAGGGCTTTCTATTTAAACATCAATTAGCCCAAATCACGAAGTTTACCTATCCCTAACTGATGAACTGTTAAAAGTCTGTGGAATCTGTGGTGTAAATGTTGGCTGTTTTTAACTTTAATGCACTTTGTGTTGTGATCCAAAGAGCTCCTCCTAGCAGAAAGCATTTTGGGAAAGAGAACAAGAAGTCTGGGAGAGTCAGCAGTGCCCCATTTCCTGGTGAAACGTCCCCCTGCATGCAGGTGGTGGCTCCAAGCATCCCTCAGTCACGTGCCAGCTGCAGAGCCCCATGTGCCAGCGACTGGCTAGCTGGTTTCCTTCCTTAGTGAAGACTGGTGTGGGTGCACGTGTTAACAGCACCGCTGATGGCAGCATGGGCACCACTGTGGCTCCACACTTTGGTGGCTGAGGCCTGCGTTCTCCAGAGATGTCCTCATGCCTCCTTGCAGGGGAAATGCATGCCCCAGCCTCTTCTGAACTGTGTATCCCAAAATCACGTCAGTGCTGCTGCATCAGGACAAATGCCACGTGTTGGAGCTTCCCCTGGAAATACTGCATCCCTGCAGCACACGAGGAGCTTTAGACCACAGGCCCTGGCAGCAGTGTGGTTCACGGCAGCATGACCAGGACACAGCTGGGAGCTTCCCAGAAGATGGAGGCTTCCCCCAGGCGTCCCCATACCACCGCACTGGCACGAGGACATCCCTGTGAACCCTGGAGTGCTGCACAGCTCAGGGAAAAAAAAAGATGACCATGAGGAGCTTCCAAATTCATCACTAAAAACTGTTCCTTGCTCTCGTCCTGCACATCCAGGAGGGAGTGTTCAAAGGAAACACTCAGAAAGGGAGGACAAACCATCGCCTCTGCATCTAGAGCTGCCATGTTCTGCATCTGCAGCTCAAAACCACTCTCCCTGGCCCCATTTTTTGCCACTTCTCTTGCAAGCAGGCTGCACGTTTGCAATCCCCCAGCACTGCTTACACAAGGAGGGCTGTCAGAATTTTTCTCAGGGCTTGTCAATTATTTTCAGGAGCAGAAATTTCCAGCTTTTCAAACTACCTAGTAACAAAGTCAGTGCTCACAATGTCAGGTAAAAGAGGTTGGGTGATCTGGCCTCAATTCCTTTTTCTGTGTGACCTCAGGGGAGACACAGCTTTTCTACACATTGACTGCACCTACAGAGTCCTTCCTAACAACCAGCGTGTGACGGAAGACAGCCACCTCCTTCCAGCCGTTCCCGGGATGGGGACACAGCCTTAGGAGTTAAGGTAATCTCAAGGTGTTAATGCCGAAGTCACAGCAGACCCGCATCATCTGCCCTCGTCTGTATTTTAAAAGCCAACAAATGCTCTGCAGAGACAGCTTTCTCCTGAACCTTTCAGAGCAAACTCAAGAGTTGTTTTCTACCTGGCATTTTTGGAAGGGGGAGTTAAAAGTATCGCTGCCTTTTCTGGTCTTAAAAAAGCAAGATTCCAGTAGACCTTTCCTACCACAGTTGCCAAAGGCCCTGTGGCCTCCACAACCAAACATCCGTCTCCCATCTGAGGCAATCAAACACAGTCCTCTCTGGACACCCAGAGTCATCCAGCACGTGACTGCTGAGACTAGAGCAGCAGAGGAGAGATATGCTCCATCTGCAAGCATGGAGGATGTGTTCCCCTAAGGGCACTGCTGCCTTCTCCAGCCAAGCAGCAGGAGTGCTGCCCAAACCCTGACACCCCTTTCTCTTCAGGATTCCTTGGACCTGGCTGCTCTCAGCCTGTGGGACATTATTCTGTGCTTAAAGGTGGATAAAGTGGGGAGCCCACTGGTGAACTAGAAAGGATTTCTGCAAGGGTGCTGCAGAAGCTGTGATTCCCCATCACTGCTTTGGTGGGGGATGCCGGGGGGTGGACTTCTTCTCATGCAGGTGGGAGTGAAGCAACCCGCTGGAGAACCTGAGCCCCCACCCAGCCAGCTGACAGCTCCTGGGCACTGGGCAAAGGCATTGCACAGTTGTAGCTCCAAGCTTCACTTCACTGATGCGCTGCCATTTCTCTCCTTGTAGATGCCAGCTCCAGAGCAGAACAAGAATCCAACCACGCAGAAAGCGCACGGGCCCAAGATGAAAGCTGCAAGTTCAGAGGTTAGAAGGGGGTCACAGTCCGAGGCAGGAGCCATTGCAGTTGTCTGGGGTTGGTTTCCAGCAGTAGGTATAATGCAGGCGTTCCATATGTACATCTTGGCATTCAGTCGGGAGGAGGGACACTTACATTGGTGGGAAAGGAGAAATTCTCACTCAGGGATATATGAGACCTGCCACACAATAATGTGGCTCCTTTCAGCCTTGGAAAGTACTGGCTTCACCTGGGTGGCATCTCCTGCATTCTCCTCTGTCTCATCATCTTCTCCATCCCCTGAAGAGAAAAAATGGAGAGTAAAAAAAGGCAAGAAAGAAACTGCACTGCTCTGGAATGCTTCCAAAGAGGCTGGCTACAGCCGTATCGCTGGCTACAGCCTCGGCAGTCTGACAACAGATGGCATGAGCTGAGACCTTCCTTTATGCCTCAGAACATTTATACCAATGTGGTGCTTTTTTGAAGGAGGACGGTACGGATGGAACAAACCATCTCCAGCAGTAGGGAAAAACCACCCTTCCTTTCAGGGAAGCCAATGTTAACAACACAGAGCACTCTTGAGCAGCACAGGTGACCGCAGTGGGGCAGCGATGTCTGGAGCCAGTGGCATAGATGGTTTTATTCTTTCCAGGGCCATTAACGCAGACTGTGTGGCACTGCAGGCGCAGGCAGGGACAGAGTTTGGCAGTCTTGTGCTAGGCGAGGAAAATGCTTGCTATCTGCCCTCACAGCCAGAGACAGGAGAAACAGACAGCACTGTTTTCCAGATTTTGCTCCCCACAGCAGTGATCCCTCTTCTCCACAACCACGGCCCCGCACCCCCTCCCATTCCACACGCCTCCCACCACAGGCACTCACCGATCCGGAAATCGATGTACCCTTCTCCTCCGCTCAGCACCAGGACATTCTTCAGCTTCTGCCCCTCGGTCTCTGTGGCCGCTGTGCTGGGGTTCTCCGAAGGGCTGTCCAACACACTCCCGTTCAGGGTTGCTAGGACATTGCCTGGAGAGGACAAAGGTGCTGTCAGTGCCTCTGCTCAGCCCCATGCAGTTCACACACACACACACACAACTGGGCAGACCAGTCCCTTCTGCTGGTGAAATCTGGAAGTCAACTCAAAGTGCAGTTTAAACGACTGATGTCTGAGCCATGGTGATCTGCAAGTTCTAGAAACAGCCCGGACGGCTGTCTGCTGCAGATCAGCTCCAACTCCTGCTGCAGAATGGATGGCAGGACAAGACCCTCACAAGGAAGGGCTGTGCTCATTCTTACCAGGCACAGAGACGAAGAACTTGACAGCATCACGGTGGCCGTGGAAGCAGAGCTGTGCCTGAGCCATGGAGCAATAGGGAATGAAACTGCTGGCAGATTTGTCACTGTTGTCATCACCGTACACGTGAATGACCCCACCAGAGCGGCTGCCCTCTCCAGAGGTCGGTGAAGTCTTGTTGGCTGGGGATAGTGAGGAGGAATATTGTCAGCGATAGCATTGAGTCCCATTTACAGACTCAGTCTAAGAGAGAATTCGTAAGCCATGAAGGAAAACCTTTAAAGGTGCAGGTCTCTTTAAAGGTCTTGTGTAAAGGACGTGATGAAGGAGACCATTGCACAGTCCCTCTCTCTTGGGCTGGTAACAATCTACTCATGATAAAAAACTACCTTTTCTCATCAAATCTAGTATTTGGCTAATGAGGCACACATCCCTGGAGGTGCTGGCCAAGAGTGACCCTAGGGCAAGCAAGACGCAGTCTCTGAGGTGTCCCAGTGAAGGCCTCTTCACCAGCAGCAATCCTGCCCAGCCTCCAGAAATCACCTACGGTCCCAGGATCAACTCTGCTCTTTTGTACCTGGCAGGGTATCCAAAGGTCGCCACCGTACCAACCAGACATTGAAGGCGCCTGGAGGAGAATTACTGCTATTTTCTGGATTGGTCAAGTTCCCCATTTCCAAGCCAAGTCCTTTGCTCACACCAAGCCGTAAGCACACAGGCTGCTCAAAGCAGCCTCCGGGTCTGGTGTAGACCTCTCAGCCCAGTAAATGTCACAGCAGCGGAGTGAAGTCCTTCCTTCGTCCTTGATTTAGCCATGACACCAGAAGATCAGCTACTCAACGAACACCTGAAAGATGTTCACCATCCACAGCTTCCAAGGATTTCAAGGTGGGCACAGGGGCCTGCACCTTTCATGTCCAGGCTCCAAGAATGTGAATGCTTCTGCTCTCCAAGGAACAGAGACCAGTGCTCAGAGCTCAGGATGGGAGATGCTTTCCTTCCACTTGCACCCACATCAGTAAAACAGAAACTACTTCCTGTGAGAGAACCTGAATTGCTTGCTTAATTATCTGTATTTTGGCATGGGCTGGATTTCAATTATTACGTGACTTGGACAAAGGAGACTTTTACCCATCAGGCTCAAGCCAGGATGGTGAGACAAGTACAAATATTTTGTTGGAAGAATGAGAATCAGTGTATGCAGAGGGAGGGAAGATCCCCAGGATGAAGGCTCTCTGCACCTCTGTGGTTTGGTTTGCTGTGAGCAGCTACAAGTGGATGGCTTTTTACTGCAACCAATATCAGATGCTTTAAAAGTAGGAGACACACCTTGATAAAGCTTCTGGATAGCCAAAGAAATGCCTTACAATGAGGAAAAAATACTAATTTCTGACCCTGGAAAAGCTAAGGCAAGCATAAATTTGACCTCAGACCCTGCCTTAACTGGCACAAAACCAAACAACGGTTACTGTTTATCAAAGTCCCCTCTGGTTAAACGTCTTGATTATTACTTGCAGCTGGCAGATGCCACAGCACCTGCTGCCACTGGCCTGAAACCAACAAGAGAAGCATCCTTGGAAAACCAAGGACGACCAAGGAAGACCTTGGAAGAACACTGGAAGTCTACTCCTTCTTCCTGGAACTCTCTGTCTGAACAAGCCTTTACAGTTCCCGTGTCAATCCTGGCCTACCACAATAAGGGAACTTGTGATGAAGAATGAAGTACTCTTAACACAAAAAGCCCAGAGGGATGGCTGATGAGATGGATGAAAATGTTTTTAGCAAAATGGTAAATGAGGATATTTACATTACTGTCTCTGGTTGCTTTTCTCAGATGCAACAAAATGAAAGAGTGATGAGGAAAGATGGATGGAGAGAGCTGAATGGCAGGATGGGAGGGTGGGAAAGTGGCCGCAAAGGGGAATGGGTGCAACAGGAGTAAAGCTGAAGGAAGGAGGCAATGGACTTACCCCGGAGCCCAAGGAGTTGGCCTCGGTGGAGGACTACAGCTAGGCACAGGCAAGGAGTAGGAACACAGAGGGGCACGGAAAGAGACAGGCAGGACGGGAGAGAAGAAAAAGGTGATTACTGGCAGAAAATTCAAGGAGCAACGGAAATGTATAAAATCTAGAGAAATGCTATTCTTGCTCACTTTGCTCTTATCTTCCAAGGACAAATGTCATACCTGAGATGGGAGAGGGACCATGGTCACAAGGATCCTTTGCTAAAGTCTCTAGTGAGACCTTACTGCTTACCACATTTGTACAGAAACACCAAAAGATAATGCAACTGGTTTACAACCGGGAACAAGCTTAACTCAGAATTACAACAGCAGCTTCAAGAAGGAATGGGCTTTAAAACAAAGATTCAGAAATGAGACTGAGATTGCAATGCACAAAGATGACTGTGTCACTGGCTTCCTGATGTCAGCCCCAGGCACATCCAGCTCCACCAGCCTTAGAGGAGACCATCTTGGCCTTGTCTTCCAGGAAGATTACAACAGGTTTGCTTCTCTTATACAAGAACCATTTGCTTCTCAGCTCTCCTGCAAGCAGTCGCAGGAAAATGTACGTTTGGCTGCTTTCTGTTGAAAGCAATTGCAATTAGCTTCAAATCCTACTCCCTCATTATAATCTGTATCGGACCTTCAAAATTACATGCTGACTGGCAGGTACAGAACAGGATTACCAAGAGGTTCAACTAAACTTCCAGCTCCAGAGACGCACCTATTAACTACTACTGCTGGGTCTCCTCACCAGGATGGATTTGCCGTAGGATACTGATTTCTCCTTGATTGATAAAGCTGAGCCCTAATTTGAGTAAATGAGGCTTTTCTAAGGTCAGTTTCTGGAAAATACTCTTATGGAGACATTTAGATGTCTATGCAAAACAAGATTTTCAGGGAGATCTTCCTGGTGACTTCTCATCCCATGGCCTCCTTTTGGTGACTCACTACAATTCACAAAGCTTTGTTTCTCCTGCTTTCCACTAACTACAGAATCAGTTCACCTCAGTCTGCTCTGTCAAGGTCAGGCTCAAAAAAAGAAGACTGTATGGATGGTAGAGATGTCATTGGTTCCCCAAGAAGGAAATGGCTTCAACTGAACTGAAAGGGACAATAACAAATACCTATTTAGTTTTAAACAGGTTTTGGGTTTGAAATCCGGTCTGATGAACACTTAATTCCTTAATAAGGAAGAGTTAAACCAAGTTCAGGGCTGCTCATACTCAGGGCTCTTCTCTCTGAACACTGCTGTCATCAAAGGTGTCTCATGTTCAGCGTAAAAATGTCCAAAAGCGTTAGCCTGACAGAGCCATCCGCCATGTTGCACCAGTAACACACAAAAGCGTTCTTTTTTTAGGGGGAAGATGCAGAAGTGTCTCCAATAAACATCACTTACTCTCAGTCAATGGAATGGAGATGACGACGCCGTTCCCTGTCCCTACCCAGAGGCGGTTGCCAGCAATGAGCAGGGCTGTAATCCGCACAAACGAGAATCCCAGCTTTCCTGTGCCTAGGAAGCATGCAGAAGAATTGAAAGTCAGTTATGACTTTGGGCAAGGTCTGCTAATGAATTTTTATCTCTTTCTGATCTCAGTAAGCAACAGACTGTTTACTGACAGTCCCTACAGCCTCACCCAGCATCTTGCTGACATAAGGCTCAATGTCGACATCTTGCAGATGTTGATGGCTGTGGGCATGGTAAAGCCTCAGAGTGGAGTCCAGGCGGATAGAAACCCATACTCCATCTCCAATCCACGCCAGCTGTCGCACTTGACTCTCCCGCCGAGGGTGGGCATCAAAGGATTTCTGAAATGCCAAATAGGTGGACCAATATGAGTTCAGAAAAGGTTTGCAATCATCTACACAATATTCACTTTTCCTCAACTGAGATCACTTGTTTGGGTTTAAAACCTCTTGGAGAAAATATGTTAATACCATCTGACCTCAGAAGTTCACTACAGTATACAGAAAATCCCTCACTTGAAATGATGAGTTGTATAGCAGGTCTGCAGAGATTACAGTCTTTGCAGACCACTTCAGGAACAAGAAAATTTAGAAACCAATGTGCTTGGTAGAAAAGGAAAACACACAACTCCAGTATAAATTGCAAAGATCAGACTGCATTGGCTCACTGATGTGAACTTCAGATGCAGCACTTCTTCTCCCTTTGATTAGAATTATTCCAAGCATTGTCCAATAGGTTTGTACCAACACCACTGTATTAAATTTCAACCAAAAGGCTCTAAACATCATTTTTTTCGTAGGCAAGTGGGATCACTGAGGCTTACTAACTGTACCTTCTTTTGTGCCACAATGCCTACAGATTAAGAAGTCTTAGACCATATACGAAGGGTAGCTGTAAAGCAGGCATGTACATTTGTACAGCACGTGGCCTCATAGACTCACTAGTAAAGGCAAAGAAAGTGCTCAGTTTAGATCTAAAGATTTAAGCTCTGCAAAGGGAGGAAGGAATAAATATTGCCCTGGCTGACTGGGTCATAACATGAGCCAGCTCGACAGCTTGGGTCCTACAGTCAGCAATGACAATCCCAAGGTTCTGCATTTCTATACACAACAGCTCTGAGAATAAACAGAACGCAAGCATGTGCATGCATACACATGCGTGTGCTGTCTTACCTCAATCTGCATTGTCTTAGGTTGGATAACATGGATTTTGTTCTTGTAGCCACACCAGACTCTATCATACACAACCGCCATGCAGCGGATGGAATGGTGAGTGTGACCCAGGTCCATTAGGTGGTAATTACTGAGATCCCACTGACCATCTGCAGTGAAAAACAAGTGTGGAAAGATGTTTCTTATTCATGACATGTCAGTATACAATAGAATCATCCACCGTTCCATGTAAATCTAGGTATACAGGCTTAGCTAATACTGAAATGCTCATTTTGCTTTTGTTTGTTAACTTCCCACGAACCCATACTACTTCAGGCACAGCCTTATACTTACAAAACATATGATAATAAAGTTTAGTTTGGTGGGCTGAAAGCTCTCCAAAATAGGCTAATTTAAACATCCTTTTATTGCAATGAAGTGAACAGGCTTCTCTAACAAGTACAATAAAAACAGCAGGGGAAGAAGAAAGACAGCCTAACAAGACTGTGCAGAAACTTAAAAGGAAATGGACCTTGTGGTGAGGCTTCCTCGTACCACAGATGGACAACACAATTTCCCCAAAGTGTCAAATCCAGGGTAAGGAATCAGTCTTCCTTCTCTCATGCTTATCTGCTAACTAACCAGGCAGATACTGTGTCCTTCACGGACAGGTGGCCTCTGTGTCACGAAACTTTATCCTGTTTCTGATGGGAACAATTTTTATATGTCAATAGTCAGCCTTGAACTCAGGACAAAGGCTGAATCAAAATTTAGATTGTACAAAACCAGAAATCTCTATATTTCAGCTTGCTGGATAAACTGCTACTCAATGAATAACTAAGTTCTTGATATGCAAGCATTAGTCCTAGTTAGCAAATTCCCATGTGCTTTCAGGTATGAACACAGCTCAGGAACTGCTCAAGTCATAGGGAAACAAAACCAACAAGACTGGAAAGGACAAGAAATACAGAATTCAAAAAATATCTTGAAGTGACAAGATTAAGGCACGTCAGATTACTCAGACATCTCTTTTCTGCAAGAAGAAAAACTGACCAAGTGTAACGCAAAGACTCACATTTTTTTGCGATTTCCAGACTTCCAGAGAATCCCAGCTCTGCCTGCTGTGTACACAGTGATCAGTTCCACTACTTACGCACAGTCCAACTTCTCTGGAAAGCAGCAGGCCTATTTGCAACTGCACAGATGATCTGCTGGGGTACAGCCTGAGCTGCATGGAGCTCCATGTGCATGCCTCATTACAGGTGATTTGTGAATGCACAGGAACACTGATACAGCACAACAGCACAACTTACCAAGCAAGCCTCAAACAACTGCACAGCATACATATTCCTGAAATGTGTTGCATTTACTCTGCGTGTGCTACACAGAACACATGCTGCAGAAAAGCTCAGGAAATAGTGTTAAAGTATGCCTTAGATGTTTTAGGATAAGGATTATATGTGCATAATAGCTATGCATTTTAACCATGTAGTCTGGCAGGCCAGCACCTTTCCTTCTCCACTCAGAACAGCATTTAATCCATTGCTACACTTCTGGACGAGTTTGGTTTTCTCTTACTATGTTGATTCTTACCTTCTCCCCGGTGGAATATGGCTAGTGTTCCATCTGCCAGAGCAACAAGAACTCTCCCTTTCACATGCCTGAAATCACAGAAAAGTAAATACTTAGAAAAATCAGTAGAAGTAAGGGACTAACAAATCCTTTCTGACATCTATGCACACCATCTTTATGTTCTCTCTACAATTCCCATTCAGTTTAGGACTGGCAAGAACATCCTGCAAGGGCCAAGGGTCATACCCCCTACCTTTGTTGTTGTAAGATCATCCATCAATTTCCTGATAACTTCTCCTTCACACTACAAACTCCATCAATTTCAACAAGTTCCACCTAATTCACACCCCACTGAAATGTTGCCTTTTTTCTCCCCACTTATTTCCTCCTCATACTGCTAATCTCATTTAGCACCTTATTCAGTGATTTGGGTCAAGTCTGTAGTTGAAAGTCTGTATTTGAGCAGGAAAAAGGCTCAGTATGAGGCTTTCCATAAGAAAAACCTTGGGAAACTTTTCTCACAAACCAATGCACTTAGAAGAGCAAAGAAAAAGACGACTGACAAAAAGCTGCCACCCTCATCTAACTTTCTCCTTCAGCACCCCTTGGTATGCACACTTACACTAGACTCAGTACAGAGTCCTTCAGCTTTATGGAGTGCAGACACTTCTTCCAGTTGGATACAGCCGAGTGGACGTAAAGCCTGTGAGAAAGGAAAAGACGGGGAGGATTAGCAGCAAGGCCCCACACCTTCAGCCTGACTAGGCTTGAGTCTTGTCTTCTCGTAGGTAGGAAAGGTGGAGGTTAGGTAAGAAAGTGAGGTTAAATCCCTGTGCCTGTGATGAGCTGAGGGCTCAGAACAACAATGAGCAATGAAAACCTGCTCCAGGAACACTAAATGAACTAACGTGTGCAGACACGAAAAGTGGAGCCCAGAGAATGAAGGTGACAGAGAGATCTGCCAGTCCAAGGGGAACCTACCAGCCGTTCTGTGCTCCCAGCCACATGGTGGGGGCAGCGCTGGTGCAAGTCCCAGCAGCGTCCCCATTCACCTCCTGATCTGGCAGTGTTGTGCTTGACTCTGTCTTCAGCTGCCCATTCTCCCTGAAGAGACAAAAGCACATTGTTAGAGTCTTTAGCAGCAATGCACAGAACGTCCATCTATGCTCACAGTCTGGCATTCATAAGCAGATAAGGGCACTTGTATAAACAAACAGCTTCCTTCTCTGCTGTGTTTTTAATTGCTTGACTCCTGAATCTGCGATTTGCAAAACTTCCTTTCTTCCCCACCAATACAAATAGCAAGTACTTGAAATCTATAGAACTTAATGTTTGGCAGTCTTATTATAAAAACAATATTTTCCCTCTTCATTTCCAACTTCAACAGAAAGAACAACTTGGTCATTTAGGAACAATTTCTACCCAAGACTTCCACCTTGCTCCTCAGGCCATCACATCAGACTCATTTGTCTTAAGAATTTTTGGATGGTGAATATGCTTTCTTCGTCAACTTTACAGAACATTAGAGGTACTACTAGAATAAATCAATCATCATTTTTATACATGAATCAATCAGCTCCTTCAGTAAGAACATGAAGTGCACATGTACTTTGGAAGATCTCTCTTAACAGCAGGTCTAAATTCATACTGAGATCAAATACTTGCACCTAAACAGCTGACACAGTCTGCTATAGGCTGAAACATGTTTATTATAATTTAATTCTTTCTCTTCCTACCATCCCATCTGTAATGCTATTTGGGCACAAAACTGAAAAAAGTTTGACACTATCAGAAGATCAGGCTGGTTACCATATCAAAAAGCTTATGAGAGCAGAGCTGATAAGTAACTGAACTGGCACTTTGGCCCCAGGCTGCCTACCCATTCTGCCTAAGAGGCGCCTGTGCAGGGACTGGATCAGTGAACACGTGCTCCGTGAGGGGCCCAGGCCGGGGCTGGGCAAGCTCTGCCTCGCCTGTACCGTTCTCTGGGACCTCCATAGCTTCTGTTGCCTCCTCAGTAGACTGGGACTGGTTGATCTTCCCATTGCAGACAGCAGCCACCTCACCTAAAAGACAAAGAGCACTGTGAGACGTACTGGAGACTGAGCTGTAAGTGAACCACACAGAAATCAGGCTGTCGATTTTTTAATTTATCCTTCTTTGCCAAATTCAATCAAGTCCTGACCCTGCACCACAGCCAGCAGCTTATCCAGTGTTTCCTGCCTGGATGGGGAACAGAGACGATTTTAAAGTGAGGCGCAACCTGTGACTAGCAAGACGTTAGTTCTCCAGAGCTGCCCACTGCAGTATGGAGTCAGCAAAGCATCCTCAGAGTTTTCACATGGGCTGAACTGACTTCACAAGAAGACATGGTTCAGAGAAGAAGCAAATGCAGCAGTGCAAACATATCACCTGACCAGTCTTCTGCTATCTGACCCCTGCAACCGGGCTGCAAGATGTGGATCACTCGGAGAGAAAAGGAAGGCTTTAAGGAGAAATGTACCAAAAGGGCGTTTGGTCTTCCTGTACCACATTAAGAAATTTCTTGAGGCCTTTGAAGCAGTTAACTCAGAGAGAGGAGGATGCAGCTGTAAGAGCTCGGGGGAGAGTGGCTGGAAAGCTGC
>NW_010124814.1:0-13463 GCF_000699245.1 Pterocles gutturalis
GTGGGGGCTTTCCGTCATCGGTCTCGGCAGAAAATCGGGTAGATGAGCTCAGGCTGTGCAGGAGGGGAAGTTACAGTTTGTGGGTGGGGGGTTGGTTATTGCGGGGGGAGGGTTTCGCACGCTCTTGTAGTTAGTTGTGAGCGTAGTGTCCTCAAAGTGGAAGCTTGCAGCTTCAGATCTTAACTACTTTTTGCAAGAGGCCTAATTACATTTTGACAAGGGTGATGACTGTGCGTGCAGTTAAATCCGCCACTGTGTTGCTCGTTGCTGTCCTGTGGAACTTGGTCATTTCCTTATTTGTGCTAATACAAATAAAGCTACCTTTTCAGTGGTTTAATACATCGTTCATTGATGAAACAGGGTGGTTTTTAAAGCCTTTCTGACTTCAGCTATCTATGTCTAGAAGTCGCACTCGTAGTTACAAACATCTGGTTCATAACCTTACTTACAGAATAGTAGAAAGAAGCTGGGTCATTACAGTAAGTTACTTGTCAAGCATTTGAGTGTAAAAAGTATTAATATATTCTCAGCACCGCTTAAATTACCTTAATATAAATTGCCATGATTGTAGAGGTTAATTATAAATGTCATCTACTGGAGGTTCATGAATTACACTTTTATTTCAGATCTTTAATTCTTGTAAGTGTTTAAAATCCACAGTTGGACGTATTTCGTTAGAGAAGTGTTCTTCTTTTAGGTAACACACTGCTTAAAAAAAAAAAGGAGGGGGGTGTCCCTTTGTTTTAAATGCATTGTGAGCCTTCTTGAGGGGAAAAAAATACATCCACATTAATAATGAGCCTCTGCAAAAAAGCCTACACATCACAAGTCAGAGTGCAGAGTTTAACATTGTTCTCCATTTGAAATCGCTTTGGCAAGCTGAACTCTTACAGATACAGCTGAGAAATCTAAGTTGGTTCAAATGGTAACTTTCTGAATTATTTTTGGGATGCTCTCTGGTTTTGTTTGTAAGTAGTCATAACTGAAAGTTTACACTCAGTCTATATCCAGTGAAAGCTGTGATTTCTGTAGTTTCGTGCTAAAGAAGTGAAGCAGCTGATACAGATTTTTAACAGGTTATGTCCAACTGTGTAAAAAGCTCTATCTTCTAGAGAGCAATAGAGAGGTGGTGGTCACAGTTTCTTCTGTCAGCAGCTGTTCTTTGGAAATATGTTGGGTTTCACCAAAATATTTCCATTAGTTTCAGGAGCATATACAATCAACAGAGGCAGTGTGAGCAGGCCTGGTAACTCATTCCCACAGTGGCATTTATCTCATTCTGTTGGTCTGGTAAATTTTTTACTCAGTTACGTGATAAGACAGATCAGGGAAGTGATCCAGGTTAAAAATAAGATTTAAAAATTATTTTTGTTTTGGATTAGCTCACTGATGTGGTTCATTGCACACTCATGTAAGTGGACTAGTCTAACTGGGAGGGAGGAAGAAAGGCGAACATATCAGGAAAGAAACAAGCAGCCAGGTGGGATAAAAGCAAGAGGGGGGAAATTAAAACTGTCTGCCATTTTTGAGATATAAGCTGCTTTATTCTTAGATATTTGCTGGTCATAATTGTAGCGGGTGCTCCTCTTAGTGCAGCTGAGGCTTTCTATAATATGTACTGGATGTGCCGTTTGAAGGAGGGGGAGGTTTAGTTGTATCTCCAAAAAGGATTTGGCTGTACTTGGTCTCAGAAGAAAAAGTGAAACTAAACAAAACCAATTTAGTAACAAAATGCATTAGGCCCAGTGAAGAAAGAAACTGAATCACCTCAGCTAGGGTTGTGCTAACGTAGCCGAAAGTGAGCATTCACCAGGGAGCTAACTCTTTCTTACTGTACTTACTGAACTTAAGGTATTCATGAGCTAATTAAAGTCGTGGTTTGATGAACTGAGGTGTTAGGAGACAATATGGGCTTAAATATTTCCTGATGAGCTCATCAGGAAATGAGTTGCTGCTGACAGCTGGGTATGCTCTGAAGCAAGCTATGAAGTTAATGGCCTTAAACCACAGTTCTCCATTTCTTAATCTGATTTTGCCGTGTGCTCTTGTTTCAATGCCTAACATGAGCAAATGGTGGCATCTGCTGCAAGGTAGAGTTTCCCATTAATTACCCTGTGGGATACTCACTCAACTTTTGCTGGGGGAGATATTAGAGCCAAGAATAATTTTCTTTAAATTCCAGTGTTCCAATCTGTATCTTCTCATTTCATATAAACAGTTCAGAAGTTCCCAGTTCTGTGTACCACCCTCCATCCTTTCTCAAACCTTACCACTTGGAACAGCAGTCCAGAGAAGATCAGCATCATTCTTGTGCTTATTTATAGAAGATTCTGCTTCTTTCAAAGGCTCTTCTTTTCAAAGTTGTTCACTAGCGTGCGACAGTGAAATGAGGGATGGAGAGGCATTGCTTTACACAGGCAACATGTGAAGAGATTTTCTTGCCGTGCACATAATGCTTTGCTTCACAGAAAAAAGGACACCTGTGATTGTGTCAGTGTTGGTGAGACTGAGGTTCCTTCCTTCCTTCCTTCCTTCCTTCCTTCCTTCCTTCCTTCCTTCCTATCAGCATTATCTGGTGACCAGGGGATATTCACAACTGTGAATTCATGCCTCTATCAAAACTATGGTCAGGACTTTTTTGCCAAGTCCATGTTGCTGATGTTACAATGTCAATAGTAACTCCAGAGGTCCCAGTCTACCTGGGTTGTACAGTTGGAGTTCTTCACTGGCTAGCAGTAGAGAAATATTTTAGCAGTGAGTTGAACAGATGCTGAATGCTTTAATGTGCATCTGTGTAGGGTTTTTTTTTTTTCTGAATGTCAAGTGTTTATGTTTTGATAAGGAGGGATTTCAGATGGAAAAAAACCATGATCAAAATACACAAGAAACAACAGTGAAGCTTAGAAAGCAAAGGTGCAAATGCTGCCAGCACTGTGAAAGGTTCAAGTGAAAAGAATGATACAGAGATCTTAACTGAGTTACTGTATGGCAGAGGAAGAAACTGAAAGATGCTTTTAACCATGTGCCATGGGTTATGCGAGTTTCCATTAACAGCCCTAATGTAATTTTCTTCTTGGATTCTAAATTACTTGTAAGTATCTGTTAGGAATTTGAAAGGAGCATAATGGCTTATCCTGACTCAGTTTACCAGATTTTATAAAACTGGAGTTTTGAAGCATAGGTGGCCATGA
Source organism: Pterocles gutturalis (assembly GCF_000699245.1). NCBI lineage: Eukaryota > Metazoa > Chordata > Aves > Pterocliformes > Pteroclidae > Pterocles > Pterocles gutturalis. Next base: position 3,192 of record NW_010124814.1, read on the forward strand.
AGAACTTGTATTCATACTTGTGCTCTAGCTCCATGGAGAAATGCAGGGATGAAGTTGCAGTCTGAAAGTATGTCCTGTGCTCTTAAGAACGTAGAATCAAGGTGTGAGGCTTCTTGGCAATTTATATTGAGCTGAAGTAGGCCTGCTGCCTTACTCCTGCTCTGGTACCTGGCTCATGGCTCTGGAACTTGCTTGTAGCAGTATTGTTTTTCATTGGTAAATGGAGGCTTGAAGTCGTTGCTTGTTTTTATTTAGACTTTACTAACAATATGAAAGGGCTTGTCAGTGTAGTAGTTCCATAAAATTTATGAAGTATGGATATGGACACATGATTTAAAAGTATTTTTCTGATTTTTATATATATATTGTAGTGTGTATTATATTATTTGATGGAACTGCGCTGCACAAGGACTTTTTGCAGCATTGTGTATCTGTAGATACTGCTTTTTATGCTATCAACATAACTATGCTAGGGAAGTGTAAGCATATATGTGCAGTGGGTTTGTGTTAAAGGCCTTATAAAAGCATAATTACAGATATTCTCGGAGGTAATGCAAATGCAACTGTATTGGTCTCAACAGTTAAATTTCTCCAAACGTTGCATTGACAAATCCTTAAGTGGATATTTAGTTCTGGTTTTCCTAGTCTTTTGATTTAGGTGAATATATATGAACTCAGGGTTTCATAAATTACTTGAGAACACTTTTGTCACAGACATCTATTAAGATACATCCTATAAATAGGGACTTTATTTGCATATTTCCATCTAATCCTAGTAGTGGCTGTGTTCCTCTGGTTACATCTTACATAAGTGAGGATAAAATGTAGGAGAACAAATTGCTAAAAGCACAAACCACTAGTTGAGAGAATCTGGCAGGTGATTTTGATTAATATGGGCAAAAGTTGAATTAAGTTTAATACTCATTATTTAATACTCATTATTTAAGGTGTGCAATTTTAACATTTGAGAGTGTGTGCTTCTCTTACTAGATTTGGACTAAGGCTCTGGTGTTTTCTGTAACCTCTAGCATCGGTATGTAGCAGTAGTTCCTTGTATTTTATGAAGATAGAGTTTGATAGGATGATGATATAATCCGTGCTCAGAATATAGTATGATACTGTGATGAATTCTGTACTGCTGTTTTGTCTTTAAAAGGTGTTAGTATGACAGTATCTAAAAGTAAATTAAATGACCTTTTGGCAGTGTTGTACAAAACAGCTTCATTTAATGTTACTTTATGTAATGTACTGTTTTCTGTCTTGGTATCATTGAGGAGCTTACACTAATGCCTTTGTTTGTGGTTTGTTTCAGCTTTGTCCAAAGTTCTTACATACCAACTCTACCAGTCACACCTGGCCTTTCAGTGCAATTGCAGAACTTATAGGTACGTGGATCAATAGTTTGCCTGAGTACTTGATTGTAATATTTGCTGTAGAACTTCTCCTTCAGATAGGGAAAGGAGTTGATCCTGTTGTTACCATTGAGAATCTTACAGTGTCTTTTTTTTTTTTGTATAGTCAGACTGACCTTTTTGTTTCTTAACAGCATACGTATTGCCTGACGTTGCAGGGACCTTGTAGAATTTGCTGGTTTCTTTTTACTAAGTTTATTAAGGATTGCCAAATATAGGGGACTGTGGAACCAAGTGAATTCCTACTCTTTTCGTCCACCAAATGCCAGCATAATGTTTTTTGTTGTTCCCAGGCCCAGAGAGTAGTAAGCCTGAGCATACATTCCAAAGATGTGCGTGTGCACTTGCATCCTTTAGAGACACAGCTGGCCATGGGCAGATTAGCGCAGACAGGAGGACAGTAGCTTTGCAAGAACCCACGTAAACACAGGCAGTCCTCAACATGAATAGCACAAATGGCCTTATCCTATTCCTGCTTCCTGACTAACCAGGTTTAAAGTTCATTAGTGGTGCATGTGCATACTTTCACTTGCTTATCACTCACGCTTATCCATGTTTCTGGGTGTTTTGCAAGACCTGGGAGTCCTTCTAGTGTCTATGTCCTGGACTTTTTACCAGTCTCTGGCTTAGAACTTGGATCTTGATGGTTGCTGGTTTCTTCCAACTTGTTGGCTTGTCCAGCGTGAAGTTTGCTGGCAGAACACATGCATACAGGCCTACATTGAGAATAGAGAGCACACTCATGCAGGGAATTGTTAGAAATAGTGTTTAGTAAGAATGCCCAACAGGGTCGCACAAGGTCCTATCACCCAAGCATACTGACACGCAGCCAGCTTGCACACAATCAGCCTGTGCTGTTTGTGCCCCTCATCATTGTACCATTCTCCCATCTACTTTGACCTTTCTCTTTTTCTTCTATGCGTCTTCAAAATATAGAATAGTAGGTTTTGCACATTGTCACAATACCCCTCAAACATCCTAAATTTCTTCTTTTGGGTTACCAAGTTTCTGGCTGAACATCTTCAGGATTATACTTAAGTGGTTCCTTTTAATGGTCCATCCATCAGTGTCCTAAGAGTTCTGCTCTTTGTTATTGTGTCTGTCATCTGCTGTTACAGGGCTTGTGTTTCTGTTTAGTTTATTAGCTCCTGCTGATCATCTTGCCTTTGATTTTGAATAGCTGTTAAACAGATATCTTCAGAGTTGCTTGTTTTCTGAGTTAGGGAATGATTAGCAGACTTCTTTAACTGGTTTCTCAAAATAAAGATGTGGTTCGGAAAGACTTGCCAAGTTTATCTAGCAGTTTACTGCTGCCAAAGGGAACAGCTCTTCTGGTCATGCTTTCCTTAGCTTCCAGTGCATGAGTTTTGCTGTTGCTAATCCAGAAAATTAATTTAACAAAAGAAAGTAGGAATTTTTCAGCTAGATGAGGCCAGAGCTGTCACAAAGGAGGAAACCAGAACCATGAGGCTGTGGGAAAGGCTGGCTGGTTTGGGGGGTAACAAAATATTAAGGAATTTTAGCTGTTTTATCACCCCATGCCATACCTGGCTGGAATGATCATAGATGTACTGTGCAAGGCATGCAAACTTGTCTTCTTCCTTTCCCTCTGGTTTGTCACGTGTTGCTTTAACAAAGCTTCAGAAGCATAGTGGCAACATACCGGTTGTAAAAGGCTTCTAGTTTTTTTTAAATTTAAATAAGTTTTGTAATCTGTCTTTCGCATGCTGTGTAAGGCTGTATCATATGCCAAATATAAAAAAATACAAATAGGGTTACATTATGGTGTCGTGAATTTTAGTTTATGCAAACTTCCTATAAATGGTAGTGGTCTGAATGCTAAAATTTACCTTTTAAGTTCTGGTCCCAATGGTCAACTTTTTGCTGGTTATGTTGGTGGCTTCTCCCATTAGTTCTCAGTCAGATTAAATTTAGGTGAACTAATGGTGATAACGTGGAAGAGGGTAAATGGGACATTTAGGGAGAGTTGTGAGCTAGCAAATCAGAAGACTTATACAAAGTATGGTCTTGGAATACTTGAAAATTTTCAGTTGTACTTGAATTATCCTCTTTTGTTAATGCTGAAAGATATTTTATGAACTTTTTCACTGTGGATGCAATTTCTACTTTGTACTTAGAAAGCAAGCTACCAAGCTGTGATTCCTTTTTATAGGCTGCAGTGTTGACTTGAGCTGTTTATTTATGGCCCTCAGCTGAACCTGCAAAACAGGCAGCAAGGCAGGGGCGCTGCCTCCTGCTGTGCCATCACATCCCACCCCTCCTCCTCTGTATGTGTTTCCCCTTACAGATTCCATGGGTAGTACAGTGCTGGGGAAGGAGGGAAAAGAGACCTGAGAAAGTGGTGTTAGGGCAGATGAGATTTAAACTAGCTTTGCTGCCAAGAAACGTTTATGGATCCATGGTTTCTGTTTCACTTGAGGTAGCAATGCTGCAGGCTCTTTCAAACCCTGTAAACAGATTAGTTTAAAACATCTTGTACTTTTGTGAAAGTCTTACCTTCTTGAAGTTGAACGACTTGCGCTAGCAAAATACATTATTTGTGACACTCAGCTCTGTTAATATGGAAGTGATGTGGTAGCAGAGCAGCAATAATTTTTTTCAGCTAAATCTCCTGCACCTGTGGAATCAAAATGTTAAGTTTCACTGAACTGTGACAAAACCAGGCCAGGTTGGATGAGGCTTTAAGCAACCTGGTCTAGTGTAGGCTGTCCCTGCCCATGGCAGGGGGGTTGGGACTCGATGATCTTTAAAGTTCCTTCCAACCCAAACCATTCTATGATTCTGTCTGGGATATGTTGGGCTTCATGGTTTTTGCTTGCTTTTTTTAGTATCTCAAATTATGATAGTATTTCAAACCTGATTTCCCAATTAAAAAGCCTTTAGGCCTGGAGCAGGTAAAATGTTGCTTCAGGCATGTATATTGTTGATGAGCCATTGTTTGCGCTGTGGACAATAACCTATGCTCCTGCAAGCCATTTAGAAGAGATGTTTGTGTGGCTGGGAGAAAGTAAATACCGCAATAGCTGCTTGGGAGACAGGAAATGAAAGTAGAAAGTTGTCTTTGTTTAGTTTTCTGTTCTTGTGTTTGAACCACTTGTCTCCACCTAATTTTACTGTCATCTGTAATAGCTGGAAAATTGTGTTTTCAGGCAAGGTTTGCCAGGTTTTGATGCAGCTGTTTCATCATAATGTTTTTGTTTAGTGTTGTTATCTATAAAGAAGATAGTGTTTTAGGAGACTTAGGTTTTGGTATAACATTTACTTTATTAAAAACTGTCATCTTGCTTCTGTGCAAAAGATTACTAATATTCAGTAACTTATCTGAGAAATTAGTATCTGTGCCAGCACAAAATTTCTGCAAGTACATTACATACCTAACTGCGGAGCTGCAAAATAGCTGCACTTTTAGAGCTCTGTTAGTTTAGCATGTGACTCTGCAGAGCCATAGGCCCACAATTAGGGAACTACGTTGAGCTGCCACATTCACCAAATAAGCATATGTGCAAGCATAACACTGTACTAAAATTACGCACAGCTATTCCATATAACTGTTTGGCAGCGCTGCAAGACTAACATTTAGCAGATTTATTATGTATGATGTATTCCTGCTAGATAAGGCTCTGTTGAGTGCTACATAAGGATATAATTAACTTTGGAAGAATTACTATCTGACATCTTCACTGTAAAATATGTTCACGCTTTAACTGTTTAATTTTTGCTTTTTAGTATCCCACCGTTGTTTGCTTTCTTTCTCTTCAGATAATGCATATGATCCAGATGTGAGTGCTAAGCAGATATGGATAGACAAAACAGTGATAAACGACAATATATGCTTGACGTTCACTGATAATGGAAATGGTATGAACTCGGAGAAGCTGCACAAAATGCTAAGGTGGATAACCTCTTTTTTTGTACTTTTTTCTTGTAAAAATTCCAGCCTCTAGTTCTGTTGTTGCTCAGCTTATTCCTTTTTCTCATATGTAATCAGCTAATTTTGTTCACAAATTTAACATTTCTGAAGGTGAGCAATTATCCAAGTGAGACTCCAGAATAGACAGGTGCTGGTAAAACTTTCATACAACTTTGTCAGTGTATTTTTCTCATAATTTCTTTTTATCCTTTCTGTCAACCTTCCCATTTAACTTCCTGCACAGTAACTGTGCTGTGTAAACTCAGTAGTGCCCTTCAGTGGAGCTAATAAGAATTTAAATTTTTTATTATTATTCAAGATTGCTTTAGTTTAAGTAAGCAAGCAAAAGAAAGAGGGAGATTCAAATCAAATCCTTTGGAGTATTAAAAATAGAAGGTATTGTGGAAAAACCAAGGGAATTATAATTATATTGATGTGTTTTGTCTGTTTAAGTATTCTATAGGGTTTGAAATGATCTTTCTGCAGCTTCTGTTTCTACAGTCAGGAAAGAGGCTGTTCAATTGCTCTTTTAGTATGAAAGATTCCTCTGCCTGCAGATAAATCTCTGGGTTTAAACTTGAGCAAGCTTGAATTCAAACTGTTATTTTTATTTTTCAGTTAAATACCATCATTAATAGCTTGCTTGCTAAATTCTGTGTTCCATAGTTACCTGTTTTACTTTAAACGAAATATGTAGTTACTAACGGAAAAATTGTAGATCACACACTTTCAAGCAAGTGGGGGGGGGAAGCTTATGGGGCTTTTCTTAGTATTTATTGTGAAGCCACAGAATAACTATTAGAATCCTGTAAGAATGCTTATTGCATAATTCCAGACAGATGATATTTCTTTTCCATACTTCAAGGTGAAGGTAAATTTCCCTGAATTCTAGCAGTGTGGTTTTAGCAATGTTATACAGGTAATTTTCAGCATTTGCTTAACTGTACGTTGTTTAATTGTACAGTAGTCCCTGGTCTCTAAAACAAGACATGAACTCATTGTGTTTAGGTCTAATTTGATAAGTCTTGCATTCATCTTTTAGGTTTTCAAGTTTTATAGGGCTTTCTACACTCTTCTAATGTTTTAATATGTTTCAGCTTTGGCTTCAGTGAGAAATCTGTAATGAATGGTCGTGTTCCAGTGGGACTATATGGAAATGGGTTTAAATCGGGGTCCATGCGCCTGGGAAAAGATGCAATAGTCTTCACCAAGAATGGAGAAACCATGAGTGTGGGCCTGTTGTCTCAGACTTTCCTTGAAGTCACAAAAGCAGAACATGTCATGGTTCCTATAGTGACATTCAACAACCACCATATCCTTTCAACAATTTCTGAATTAAAAGTTGTGTGTGCATGCAAAATTATTAATAGTCATTAATATTTATATTAATACTTTATAATTATTATTATTAATTATTATTATCAGTAAAATAAATTCCTTGTCTTGTCTTATGGATACCCTAAGAGCCTTTAAATTAGTAGGACCTCCGAGATGTGGAATGAGCACCTGTGAAGTGAGTACAGGATACCCTTGGCAGAAGTTTCCTCATCTTCTGAAAGCTTACTTTGTTCGAAGTTACTCTCCTTAACATAATGCTTACGACAGATAAGCGATCCAGCAGAATCCAAAAACAGCCTGAAGGCCATCTTAACGCATTCTTTATTTTCTACTGAGGAGAAATTACTGGCAGAGCTAGATGCTATAATGGGGAAAAAAGGAACAAGAATTATCATTTGGAATCTTAGAAGGTAAAGTGAAGGCCAGTGTCTTATGTCTCCCATTTACTTTAGGTCATCTTTCAGTGTATGAAGGCATACAAGGTGGGCTTTTTTTTTTTTTTTTTTTTTTGCAAGAAACTAGTTTGGTTTTCAGTTTCTTTATTGTTGCTCATCGAAAAAAGGGCTGGGGGGAGGGGGGCAGGAAACCACACCTGGATGAGTATAGATTAACTGTTATAGGACAAAATAGATCCCAGTTATAGCAGGTGAAAAGTGTTTTGTTGTGTTTTGGTTTTTTTATTTATTTCATTAATTTATTGTGAGTATTAGAACCCTGAATCACTTTTGGTTTAGGAAATTTTAATACAAGAAAGCTGGAGGTAACAAATTCTGGTTGTTTACCCTTGCCACCTACTTTGTAAGAGAAACTTCACCTCCTTTACAGTTGGGAAACTAATCTGCATTGCCTAGGTAGACTTTCATTTATTCTTGGGTATTAATGTTTTTAGGAATGTGCATCACTTCATTGCTTGAGCAAAAGAAAATACAGTGAGCTCAGCTGACTGGGCAGGATAACTTTCATGTTCTGAATTTTGGAATGTATTAATGAGAAGTTGTGGGAAAGAGCACTTTTTGGGGGGGTTCATGTTGTTCCTAATATGTTGTAGTAGAATCTACTTGAAAAAATAGAGCTGTTTCAGTATTAAAAGATTTCATTTCTGGAATATTTGTGCCAGCTCTGATGTATCTCAGTGTTGTACAAACGTATTGCCAGCGTACTGCAGTGTATACGTCAGCAACTAAATATAGTGTATACATCTGGTGAGTGGTGCAATAAGAAATTGTGATAATTATTGAGTTGGAAAGCTGTCATGAGTGTAATTTTTCCAACAGTAAAATCTTAGGAAGGCAATTTGCAGTGTTCAGAGATTTTGCATTTAGAAGGAATGCATGTGTCTTGGGCAATCCAGAATTTAAAGCTCATAGTTTTATTTGTCTACTTTTATTTTTTAAGTGTGACCTGTTCAGAATTAAGTTATAATTTATGAATGTCTCACTTGCTAACACTTCTCTTGTATTCCTTGGATATGAGAAAGGAACTGTTGAATTTTGTTTATGTGAATTGTAGCAAACCTGTGAGGAAAACCACTATGGCTCAGAGGAATTCCCTTCCTCTTGTATCTTTGTGAGACCCTCTGGGTCCACCACAATATCTTATCTTGTGTTGTCTTTTTTTCCATGATTAATATTTTTTAAATTGTATTTCTTAGAGATAAAAATGAAAAAACAGAGTTTGACTTTGACAAGGATAAATATGACATCAGAATTCCTGAAGACTTGGATGAAACAGGCAAAAGAGGGTATAAAAAACAAGAGAGACTGGACCAGATTGTTCCGGAAAGTGACTATTCACTGCGAGTATGTGTAGCTTTTTAAAAAATGTGTATATTTTTGGAAGCTGGAGGGTATATATTTTTGTTTTAGTGTAATGTACTATACTACAGAAGTGTGAATTGGGGAGGGGAGGACAAATGTCAGAGTTTTAATGTTAGGGCAATATGTCAACATTAATTTTGAAAATTGAAGGTGGAATGTGCGTGAACTTGGGTAAACATTTGCTTTTTATGTAGAAGAAAATGAATGGGTTTCAAATAACTTTTTCTATTAAATGTAGCCATCACTGTCTGCTAAGGAGCAAGAAGGAAATGGCAATCAGCAGCTTCAGAAATTAAATAGGTGTATGTATGGTTGTCAGCAGAGTCAACATTCCATTGTAGTGCAGATAAACGCGCACATAGTCCTGATGTTATGTGCGCGCGGACCTTTTAAAACAAAGGGGTTTTGGTTGGCAAAGTGTCACTTCTAGGCTTCAAAAAGAGGTAAAGGAATTGGGAAGCAGCTCTGTTGCTTGAATACATGCACAAAGAAAAAAGCCTTAGCCATGTCTGCAGGCTAATTGATATGACCGTTGTCTCCACTACTGATTCATAAGATTTGAAGGCTACTTTTTGTAAGAAAGTGCATCTGGAATAACTAGGTGTTCTGGGACTTCTTGTGGGTAATATTAAGAAGTATTATTCCAGTTGAACTTGCATTTCCTGTTTTTTGTGGATTCAAGTTGGAAAACACACTTCATAAAATTTTAATTAAAACTTAAGTTTGTCTTCCTAAACATACATTTTTAAATCTTCTTATCTTGAGGTTTTGGGTGGGTTTTGTGTGTGGTTGTTGGTTGGTTGGTTTGTTTGTTTTAATAACAGGACTTACTGTATGTTTTGTAGGCTTATTGCAGTATTTTGTATCTGAAGCCAACAATGCAGATCATTCTCCGAGGACAAAAAGTGAAAACACAGCTGGTTTCCAAAAGTCTTGCTTTCATTGAACGTGATATATATAGGCCGAAATTTTTGAATGTATCCTTTGCTAATATTGACATCATTGCACACTGAATTTAATGATGTGATATTTTGTGAGCTGTCTGGATTCTGATGGGTATGTTGCAGTTATCCTTCTGATTTTTTTTTTTTTTTTAAGACATATTGAAGGAATTATCTCAAAAAAAGTTCCAGGACTCAGTTTAGAATGAGCTCTTGGTAACTATAATTTTGTCTTACATGAGATTAACCAGATTTTTCCTTAATAATCTGATAAAAGGCTAAAACAGTAAGAATTACTTTTGGATTTAACTGCAGAAACAAAGATCATTATGGAATAATGATGTACCATAAAAACAGGCTTATCAAAGCTTATGAAAGAGTTGGCTGTCAGTTAAAGGTAAGAAATTAAAGCTCAAAAATGTATTAACATCTGAGTGAAAATTATTTCTAAAAATACTGATTTTTTTTTTTAAAAAGAATATGGATGGAAACTAGGATATTGATGTGGTTTTTTGGTTTTTTATAAAACCACCATTTTCGGTTTTTGTATCAGTTGAAAATTTCATTAAGTTGTATGCAGTTATTTTAATATTTGTTTTTGAAACTAAACTTGATACACAAAATATGAGCCTGAGCATATCTTTCAGGACAAAAAGAGGAGTGGAACAGAGTGCTAGGGTTTTTTTTTTTTTGCTTAGAGAGTTTGTGTTAAGAGTTTCTTTTTTGGAGAGGAGTTATAAGCCAGAAATTTTTTTTAATGTAGTGTATATATAGCTTATAATTACCTCTGTCAAACTCTTGCAGTCTTAGCATAGAATATATAGAATATAATA
>NW_010124815.1:0-2827 GCF_000699245.1 Pterocles gutturalis
TAATAGAATATACAAAATGAGTGATGCACGGCGCAATTGCTCACCACCCGCCAACGGAGCCCTGCCAGTCCCCAGCAGCAATCTCCACCTCCCGGCCAGCTCCCTCCAGTTTATATACGGAGCATGACATTGCGTGGTATGGAATATCCCTTTGGCCAGTCGGGGTCTGCTGTCCTCGATACGCTCCCACCCAGCTTCTTGTGCTGGCAGAGCGTGGGAGGCTGACAAGTCCTTGAGTTAGTATAAGCACTACTTAGCAACAACTAAAACATGAGTGTTTGCAACCTTATTTTCATATGAAATCCAAACTGCAGTATTATACTCGCCACTAGGAAGAAAATTAACTCGATCCCAGCCGAAACTAGGACAGGCAGAACTACAGCTGGGGAGGGGCACGCGTGGGTCTGGGGGGGAGAAGCAGAGATTTCCAACGTGATAGTTTTGAATCAAGTCTCTTCTGGAATGAGGGGAACATATTGAGAACGATAACTTGAAAAACACGGTCTCCTAGGCTAATTCCTGCTTTGCTATGGATTTCTGCAGGATTGAACTGCCTCTCCCACCCCCAAAGCTACGGGGGCTAGGCTGAAGGGGTGGTGTGAGCAGACTTTCCCCTGTGCTCGTGGACCCTCAAAACGAACAGGAATCACTCCAGCGGCAAAGCGGGGACGCTGTCTGCTCGGAGGAGGTTCATGCGGAGGCAGGAGACGCTGGGAGGAGGTGGACTTTCATCTGCTGATTAAAAGGGGCAATCATATTAGCTCTTGTTGCGTTTCTGGAGACAGCGGAACAAAAGTTGGAGGGATAAAGATTAGCACCTCCTATTTTTAACCTGGTGGAATTACCGGCGCCTGTGCCGACAGCTGATCCGGGGGGTGGATGAGGCACATCCCGTCCCCGGTCACGGACACGATGCGTGTGCGGCTCTCCCCCGCTGCTGAGCCTCGTCCCTCGCAAAGGGGCCAACGGGCACAATTCATCCAGGCACCGGCGACCGCCCAGATCAGGGGTTTTGTTGGGGCAGCTGCTTGCCAGGCGTTCGCTGCCGGGGGGTGGCCACCCCCCGAGACCTTCGGCAGGAGGGGGACTCGTGGAGGGTTTCAAGAAGGCAGAGAGCGCTCGGGCTTGGGCGTTGCTGGCAGAAGCGCTTCTTGGTTGGCCTGTAGAGAGTCATCGAGCGGCCACTTTGCAGCTTTTACACGTTCGCATTTTTCCTTTAGATTTGGGTTTCCTTCAGGTTTAGAGTTGGGGGTGTGCAGCCTGGAGAGGAAAAGGCTCCGGGGAGACCTTCCAGCAGCTTCCAGGGCTGAAAGGGGGCTACAGGAGAGATGGGGGGGCTCTGGATCAGGGGGTGTAGGGACAGGACAAGGGGTAACAATTTTAAGCTGAAAGAGGGGAGATTTAAATTAGATATTAGGATAAATTAGATATTAAGAAGAAATATTTTCCTGTGAGGAAGTATTTTCCTGTTCTGCCCTGAATTTAAATACATCAAGGCCAGGCTGGATGAGGCTTTGGGCAACCTGGGCTGGTGGGAGGTGTCCCTGCCCATGGCAGGGGGTGGCACTGGGTGGGCTCTAAGGTCCCTTCCACCCCAAACCGCTCTGTGATTCTATGATTCCAGGTCTGTTCCCCAACACTCTGTATCAGCCGTGGTGTGACAGGCACGCGGCTGCAGGTAAATATCACAGAGGCTGAAATTAAAGATGTGACTTGCACGGGGCGGTGGAGGCTGTGGCTGGGCTGCGGAGGAAGCCGGGTTCTACGGCAGAGCCCTGACCTGGAGGTGCCATCACTCGGAGGACACTTGGAGCAAAGAAGGGAACGCACAGCCTGCCTTCTGCCTGCCCCCCTTTAGCTGCGTGGGACCGTCCTTTTCGTTGCTTTTGCATTTTTTAATGCCCTGTCCTCACATCCCACTCCTGCAGCAGGGCCGCCTGGTTATTTCCACCATCAACGTGAGCATTGTAGGGAACTGGGATGGGAGAGAACTTGGCTTTGCATGTCCGCTGAGGACAGAGCCGTAGGCAGCTCAAATCCACGTCAATCCGGTTAATCCCACTCTGGCAGAGGTCATTATGGGCTGGGGTCTGCCCTGGAGCTGGAGCAGCCCGGGTGCCGTAAAGGCAGATGGTGACGAGGTCTAAGCCCTTGGATTTCTCGCAGGGACTCCACCCCATTTCATATGTTTCCTTCCTAGTTTTGGGAAGCGCTGAAGTAATTCCTCATGATTTTTTCCAACGGAATATAAACACAGAGGCTGACTAAAAGGCTGTGACCATCCCTCTAACCAGAGACACAGACAAACTGACCGTCCGGCCTCACACCACGGCTGCGGTTCCCTCTCCTCCCTTTTTCCTTCTATCCCCCAGTTTATTTTCAGGAGCTAGGAGGCAGATACCATCCACAACTACTCCTGAAGCCCCCACTGACAGCCTACGGGCTATTACAGATGTGCAAGCCTCTCGCTGATAGCGTCCATCCATCCATCCTCCCCCTGCCTTTCTAATCGGCTTTTCTCTCTTCCCACCCCACCATCCACCTCTTTCCAAGAATCCTGGCTGAATTCAGCCCTATCCCTTGGCAGCAGGAAAAGCCGATCCCCTCTGAGCCCCGAGCTCCGACACAGCGGCGGAGGCACGGTTCTTGCTCCAGATGTTTGCTCATGTAGGTCACTGGGGCTCCCCCAGCTCCTTCCTCCTGCACGGTGAACCCGGGGGAGCCGGGGCGCAAAGAATAAATATCCTCTAGGAATAAATACAGGAGGCTGCAGGATGGGTGGAATCGGTTCAGATCAAGACCCCGCGGGTGTAGCTGGTCCTTGGGC
>NW_010124816.1:0-25456 GCF_000699245.1 Pterocles gutturalis
GGCGGGAGGAAGCAGCCGGTATCGCTAAGATACAGGCTCACACAAGTCATCCATTTGCCTGGAGGGGTGACGCCAGAGACACGCCTTTGGCTGCCCGGAGCTATCGGTCCCACAGGTCGACCACCTACTACTCACGTTTGTCTTTTAGGAAACACCCTAAGAAGGCAAATTCCTCTCGGTATGAGGATCTGAGAGAAGGGACACAATAGATGAATCTCTTCCATTCCTATTAGACAGGGACTTCTGTACTACATGAGCTCATTTCCTTTTGATAGGCTCCAGACAGAAACGTAACATTAGCATGGCCAGTATTAGGAACAACCAGGCAGCTGTTAATTAACACACTGAAAATAGATGTAACAAATGCAGCGGACCATACTAGGTAGCGTGTAGTCACCCTCCACAACTGATCACTGCACCAGGGTTATCCTGCTTGCAGAAAGCACGGCACATACCAGGGCTTGCTGTTCTAAAGTATACCTGTGTGAGCGTTCAAACCCTGCAAATATCTTAAATGTACATTTCAATATCTTAATAGACATAAAAATAGATTATTAATCTTAATGTTTGGGGTTGTTAAATTAATTATAAGCAAAACCCAGTATTGAAGAGAGAAGGCAGGCAACTGTCCTGCCAAAAGGCAGAATGACTTCTTCCTTTCCATCAGTTGTACTCCACAGAAACAGTAAAAACTACAGATACTCAAACACATGCAAACATGGTGCTAATAGAAGCTGTGGTAAACTCCGCCAACAAAGCCTAATAACCAAACTGCCTCCTCAGTCTTCCAAGCCTCACTAAAAACTAACTGACATTTTGGCCAATTTATAAGTACTCCCCCAGTGATACGCTAAAGGAGGCTAGCCCAACAGAACTCATTTGGAAATTAAAAAATATAACACAAGGTATTTGAATGTGAAAAAGACTATACATTTACATTTTAAGAAAAAAAAATATTTTAGTAATACAGGCAAATTTGCTAGCCAAACCAGTCAATGAACGATTTCAAGCTTTATAAAAGACAAAATATTGACGGAATACACTAATACAGCTCTACCACGTAAGTCAATTATCCTGCCTGGGCTGCGATGAACATTTGTCTACAGCATCATTTATTTCCCCATTTCCTTTTCACTTCAGTGGTACAGCTCCACATCCGGTAGCAACCAACAGCAGTGAGTATTGCTGAAGTCTTTGATAACAGTGTTATCTAGACTTGCTTTAAGCTTTGTAAACTCTGCCTGCAGTCACAAAATACAACTTCTTCAGCCCTGCCAATTTAGGTAGAATACAGGACTTAGCCTTGGACTTCCCAATTTAAAGCAAAACTTATCTGAAATCACTCCAGATAAGGGACAAGTAACAACCATTAATAAGTTATGTTTTCCGTGGAAGTTTATAAATATTAACAAGCAACTAACTGTTTTTATAAACAAATATGAATGGTACTTGTTACTAATGACCGTCAGCACACCCATAAGTGACATAAGGGTTTGCAAAGAGATGGCTTATATGTCTCACAGGCCTAATGGGTTGCTTATAACAGCATATAATTGGTTAACCTTGTATTCCAGTAACTATTAATAGTTCATTAGCCCTTTGCTCCTAACAGTTTTCTGACCATGTTTAAAATATAGCTTCATTTATAAAACTACATTCTCCTACTACCAAAGCTGCACTCAACATCAGAGCAATAATTCCCTATCTCCTCATCTGAGCCCTGATTTCACTGAAGCTCTGAAGCTTCCACAGCAAAACCTCTATATGCTTTAACACATGAAACAACACGCTTGCTTTCACGTTTCTGATAATAATATTCTGGACTAGTCTCTTTAGAAATCATCTTTAACAAGTTTATACAAAGTTGGAGGTATCCAAGTGTATGCCATTTAGAAATTGGTCGGTTTTGTCATTTTGATTTATTATATGGTATTACAATCCAGATGAGACCCCTTTGTGCAAGGTATTATACAAAGACGTAAGCAATCCACTTTTATAATTTAATTGGAACAAAAACAGGAAAAGGAACAATAGCAGAATAGAAATGCTGCCAGCCTCACATTGTAGTTGGGAAGAAAATTAGGTGATAAAACCACTAAGTGGTTCTTTTTTTGAACATTTAAATTATGGGGGAGCATAAGGTCTATGAGATTTGTTCTCTTAAATCGCAGTGGGGTTTTTAAAAGTTCTACTTCAGGTGTTTAAGCTTGAGGCAGTACTGTGCAGATCACTGAACTAGGTGTCTGATTTTGTGCTAACTGCACTACTGTAATAAGACACCATTTCGACCAGTGCTGAGGAAATATTAACCCCATAACCTGGCAAATACAGCCACCACTTATCTTGCAATGAAGTGTTCTGTAAGGAAAGTAATTCAATTAGTATTTCTTACTTATCATTACAGTTCCGGGAAGGGAAGTGAAAAAAGAAAGGTATGTTTAAGAACTACCCTTTTATTGGTGCACTTTGATGCAGGCTAAAACATTTTTAGTAGTAAGAGGGCCCTTGAAGAAAGCAGTAGATAAACATCAGAACCAACAGTATCTACACTCTGTTTTACAAGAACAGGTCTCTTACACCTTGTCAGAAACCAATGGAAAACTATAACTTTTTAACATTATTTTGACTGCATTCTATTCAGATTCTTAGCTGAAATCCTATTAGTTTGTGGAGACGATATAATCTTCATTGTTATCTAGTCTGAGTAGATTTTCTTCTACTATTTCTTCCCTCCCCCCCCCATGATGATCACATCTTTTGTTTGGAAAGATGATAAATTCCAAAGGCACTCAAGAAGCAACACTGCATTTACATTGTGGAGAGATGACCAAATACATGTAGAAAAGTCTGAATAACCCTGAGTAGGTAATTTTTTTGAAAAACTGTTGTCCAGGTCTGCACAGGCATGAATCAAAATTTATCTCTCTCTTGAGAAAAGATTACTCCTTCTGCAGATGTGCTCTTCCCAACAGTTCAAGTTATAAACCTGTTTTTTTTAGCTCCCCAAAAGAGGCAGCTTTCTGTATTTTGAAGGTAAAGGGCATGAGTTCAATCCCCAGGGAAGTGATCTGATGATCTTTGGTATCTGTTGTCCCTAGTCATCTCTCTCACTAAATTTAAACTAATTCTGAAACATTTATAAATCATAAAAAGACATACGTGGGTATTGCAGAGATGCCTTTGCATATTTGCTGGGTTTTGAAGCAAGGGGGCTGTTACATGGATGTTGTAGATAATGAAAAACTGAATGCAAAAAAACCAGGAAAATAGGAAAAAAATGTGAATGGATGAAAAGTGGGCTGGAGGAAGACAAAAAAATCAAAATTGCTTTGTCCTTGTTATGCTGGAATACATTATAATTTTTTTATTCCTCTAGCAGTTTCTCTCTTCCTCGCTACTCTTACCCTCTCTCGCTGTCTTTAGGTCCGTATCTGCTCTCTTCTGTTATTCCCTGTCATCTTCCCATCCCTCATTTAAAAATAACCACTTTTAAGTTTATACTAGTTCTGTTAGACATCACCCTTTGTGACATTTTTATGCGTCATCAGTTCATTTAAGTTACACAGGACTCCTCATTTTTCACTGCTTGGCAAAGACTGACTGCTCAGCAAAGCCTCAGCTACGGTGAAATTCAGCCCCATATAGCCATCCTGCAGTCCCTTAGGAAGAAAGGTGATGTGGTACCCAACTCAGACCTTCAATGGCATTTGGATAACTAACATCCACGAGCATCATTTCAAAATCATTCACCTAGCACTGAAAGGAAGAAATGAAACAATACAGAAGATACAGAAACAAGAGAGAGCGTGTGCACTATTTCAAGTTGAAAACTGAACTGGATCTTGTGTTCTGGATTGAGGTCTCACTGCACAATAAGCAATGAGAAAACATGTCATGCAAAGGGAACAGAACAGAGATAGCAGGAACATTACAACACCTAATGGAAACTTATGTACAAAAGCAACCTGCAAGAAATAGGGGCACATGAGTGCATGCTGTCTCCTTTGTTGCCAGATTTATGCGTTAGAAGACATTTGCCACCCCCCCTTATACAGTTGCTATAAAATTTATATCTGTATTTTTTGTTTCCAGATGGCATTTTCCATTCTTAGTGTTTGCTAGGCTCATCTTTTCCATTTGTCCTTCCATAATGTTTTTCTATTCAAAACATCAAAACTTTATACTTAAATTTATCTCCAATGAAACAGCAGAGCAGTTACTTTTACACACCCGTGTGATTTACTTTTTCTGGCAGCATTTCACTGCACTATTTATTTGCTGCAAAACTCTCAATTAATCCATCTCAAACGAATCATGTGTGGCCTGCAATCCACCAGTATGAGTAAAAGATGCAACATACGGTCCTTTCCAAGTGCCATGCCTACAGTTACCCAGAGAAGCATTATGTTCTGTTCTTTCCAAAGCTGTCATATGTCTATCCTCCATCCCCCCAATGACAACCCTGTCCCTAAGCAACTTCAAGGGTCTTCATTTTTGTGTTAAACCTCAGATACGTTTGAAACCAATTTCCAGAGATTGCAGCCCACTTAGTCTCTGAATCTTTTTACGTTCAGAAACAAAAAATTAGTAAACACTAAATAATTTGTGATATCTAAAAATCCTGGCCTTCTCAACACAGTTCTCAGTGCTTTTTTTTTCTATCTTTAATAATACAAATCATTGTATTATGTCAACCAAAAACTGATGTAGCTGAATATCCTATTTCCAAATACTGTCTAGCTCTGAACATTGAGGGATGAGAATAGGCTGCAACACATTTAATGACTTCAAAGACTTTTTGTGTTGGAGATTGCAACCAAGCAACTGCTTACACTAGCTATGTACGCAATTACAAATTCACAAATTAATCTGGTTTTGAACCTGTCCTTTCTCATATTCCAAAGAAACATGAACAATCACTTTGCAGTCACCTTTCCACCTGTGACTGTAGAGGCCTACCATACTCCTCCCTAGACACCTCTTGGCCAGAGTCTCATATATGCAGCCCCTCCCCACATGACAGGAAATCCATACTTCAGTTACTTCTTGTCCTTCTCTACTTTTCACATTTTTTTTCTTTTTGAGATGAGATGACATAGCAGCCCAGATTGATGCATTATTTCATACGCTATCTTATTCTCAGCTCCTTGCTTTATAATTCCTAACAGCCAGCTTTCTCAACTGTCACCAAGCCTCAAGTTAACATCAGCAAACTAGTCACAAAGATCTCCTCCTCGGTTATATAAAGGCCAGTGATAAATTGGGTGTAGGCTACCTTACGTTTTGCTGTTTCATCAGCTTGGCATTCAGGGTCATGGCTTCTCCAACCTTTTGCAGTTAGCTTTAGAAATTACTATAGTGAATATGGTATCCTCACTATTTACATGCTTTTCTGATCACGTCCACATATACTGACCAATGCAACCTCCCCTACTCACAACCGTCTTCTTTTTGGAAATTAATGATTTCTTCCTATTCTTTGTTCTTTCTATCTTAATGAGTTTTTAATGCATGAATAGAGCTTCTCCTTATGCATAATGGGCATCAAGAGCCTTCGGAGAGTGAACTCCTAGGAAGGCTTTGCAGACCAAGTACCAATGTTTCAAAAAAATTCAGTAAATAGGGGGAAAGGGACTTTGTTCAACAGCTCATAAGAGAACTATTTATCTAGATAGAATTTAGGAAAAATAATTACTCTGTATTACAGGAGTAGGAGGAAAATGAGTATTCCAGATTTTAGGCTTCTTATAAGGATTTTTTTTTCTTTCTGGAGGCTTGGAGCTTCGATTTGTTTCAGAGGAATGAACACTGAGACATTCAAGAGCACTATGTCAGAGTAAAGACAGGTAATAAAAACCATTATTGAGTTAAGGGGTAAAACCTCAGAAGTGACTGAAACCTTAAAAAGGAGATGAGAAAGAATGGAACATTAAAGGAATTGCCCTTTTTAATCTGAACTGATGGTTAGAAAAAATGGATGACCTCTTTAGGCTCAGATTATTATTAATCCAGAAATGATAAAGAACTTGGATGATTCTGCTTTACTGTTTAATGCTATGTAGGACAGACACCCCTGAAGGATAATGCTGGTGAAATCAGTTGGTTTAATTCTTCCATTTCCCAATCAATATTATCCGCGTCTTTTTAAAGATGAGCTTTGGCCAGCTGTCCTTCAGCCAATGGTTAGAGTAAATGCACAGGACCCTCTGTTGATGTTCCTTTACCAAATTCACATCCAAGCATGTAATTCAGCTGAAACATGGATTCTACAATTTGAGACTGCTGAAACAATTTTCTAGATAACAACCTTCTTTCATCAGGTACTGCAGCCACAGTTTAAGCAAACCAGCTTTTTACATTAAAATACCAAGAGTACGTTAGTAATTAATTATCTTTTTTTAGGCAGATGAAGGGAGTCTTCAGTTTTGGGTGTGGTTTGCTTTGGTTTTTTAAGGACTTAATGATGTCCAGAGTAAGCTCTTCTCTTCTCCACTGACTGCAGAAAAAAAGCCCACAATAATAACAACCCTGAAACAAACAAACAAAAGCCCTTGTGCCACTTTTAAACAAAGCTGACTCCACCACAAGAAAGCTTTCAGTCCAGCTTGGTATTACAACTCCTCTCACAGTATGAGAAGAGATGAAAGTTTTTATTTGAGTCAGCCTGGAATATCACACTGGTCTGTGCTGCAAGAATGTCTAATAAAAGCAAGCAACATATTAATATTTCCAAAAGACTTTTTGTTTAAAGAAGAGATACTTACAGAAGTTATCTAAGTAATCCAAAAGGAAGCTCACACCATAAGCAATGGATTACAGCCAAGAGTTATTTCAACAGCCAGTACAGTACCAGCCAGTACACCTCACCCAGTATATGATTCAGAGATTTTATATAAAGTATTTGCTCAAGTAGTGCTCCTGATTTTAGAACTGCTGAAAAGCATATTTTGAAGAATGAACTTCAGACATCTTATAACCCCCTTTTTTTAAAATAAAGGTTAGTACTCATAAAAATATGTTTAAGAATCTCACGTGTAGTTCCAGCCAGATTCTTTCCTTACTAAATAACAATAGTCCAGATGGTATACATTTGAGTCATATGCACATACTCTTTTGATATGCAGCAATCACATTCCTTGCATTTTGTTCAGTGGAATACATATGCTCTATGGTCTTTGGCATAACAAATTAAACTCGCCAGCTTCCATCTTAGAAGTGTTCAAAAGTGCAGAATTATTGAGTTACGACATGGCAGTAAAGTTCATTTTTAATGCAATGCCTTATCTCAACCCATCATCCAGGGGTAGGCCTGTATCAGTTGGATTTTCCAAAAGAAGGTCAGAACAGGATTTATGATTAGATTATAAGTGCAATTGGCTTCCATATAGCCATTGGCTTCAGTATGAGGGCATCAGTTAAAGATAAGAATTCCTAGTTTACATTTTCAGAATCCGTGGCTCTAAAAAGCCCTTTAAAACACCATTAATTAAAACTTGCATTCCTCTGGGGACAGCAAATATTTCTTCTGTGACACCTTTGTGGAGCCACAAATCAAAAGATCTCAGTGTCTGACACAAGACAGACATTACAAAGTTCAACACGTTATGAACCTCCTTCAACACGATGAGATGAAGCACAAATAAGTTCATGTTTCAAGCACGAACCCCTAGCATGAACAGTTCATGAATGTGAACTATTCAGATTCAACAGATCTGAACTGTTACTGGAATCACACCTAGGCCACCAAAATCTGAGCATTTACTTCTAAAAATTAAGTGTCTCTATCTTTCTGAAAAATCATCTCTTCCATTCTACATCATACCTGGCACAATTAGCAGCAGAGAGCCCCAGTACACCAAAGAAAAAACAGCCTTTGAACGCTGGCTGAAGAGAAAGTAATTACCTCCTGAAAAGCTTCCTGAACCCACAATGCAATTTGGAGGTCTTACATCAAAACAATTACTCCAACCCCATCAAACATGGGCTTCAAAAATGAAAAACTCAGCATAAGTGAGAGTTACTTGTATAAATGAAGAAAGGCCTGAGGGACCTAGACTCCACCAAATCTCTGAATGGTCCATACAAATCAACAAATTCTCAGTTACTGAGATAATCAAAACCAATCAGGCTCTAGCAAAGGGATTTAACAAATCAAAGCAAGCTCAAAGGATGAAGTAGCATTAACTTTCATAGAGACTTACCATATCTCTTTGAGCCTAAAGAATCATAAATTGGTCAAAAAAAAAAAACCAAGCCAAGGAAAATACTTTGGTACTTATAACATGAAGAAATGGAGCACCAGTTTTACTGAGATTTTGCTTAGCTTAGAAGGACTGGCCCACTGAAGGTGTAAGCAGGAAAAGTTGGAGTGGAAGCAAAACATGAGGATTTTAAAGGGAAAAGTTATCATGCATCTGGAAATATTGCTATAACTGTGCAAAAACTCTGATGACAGCTTAAGGTGATTGCAAGTTATTTGCACCAAGGGAAAACATTGCTTCATGGTACTTCTGTGGGTTGATGGTACAACAGGTAGAAATAAGATACTGTTATGTAATTTGGAAGATTTCCAGTTTGGAAGGTGGCTTCAGATACAGTCAATTCTAGGCCCAGTTGTAACATTATTTACAGCTTCATTTATAGCTTGAGTTTTTATCAGTGCAACACAGAAACACTCCACAGCTTCTTTAAGCCAAATAAAAGCTACAAAATGTGTTCTGTCGCAGGCACCCAGCAGTTCACTAACCCACAGCTTTTACTGATGATCACATGACAGGATTACAGAAATGCCCAGCCTTTTTTGACCGGAGGAGTGCAAATGAGAACATTTTTTTTTTTTCTGATTTTTTTTTTTCTTTTGGTAATGTGCTCAAGTGGTTTCACCCTTCCTTGTATTGTCTTTTCTAGTCAAGTTCAGAACTAAACAGGACTCACATTGTCATTATGGCTACCGTTTTGTTTGTTGCCAAATTATGCCGGATGTCAGAAAAACATCAAACTATTCCTTTGTTGGTGTTAAATAGCCTGAACGCTAAGAAAAGTAATTTTATTTTATCAAATCACCTACTTTTAAAAGGCTCAAGACAGCAAAGGGCATGAATTTCCATTTACCTCTGCAAATGCCAGCTCAGAGTGTCCAGTCACAGAATAAGTTACCACCAATTAGCAATACTACACGATCTTCTAAAGAAGCACGCAGCTGAATTTCCCTGCATAGGCATCCCAGTTTAGCTCCCTGTTCATTATAGTATTGCTGCATACATCCGGGAACAGTCCCTTCCAAATTCCTTTCAGCCCTACAGAGAACATCCATAAAAACTGACTCCTGGGGTCTAGAACAGAAAGTGGGAACTCAAGTAACTATTGCAATCCTTCCTGTCTGTTATTGAAATATCAAACACCACCTGTTTGAAGAATAAAGTCAACCGCAGAATGACTTTACTATGGAAGTTACAAGAGCAAAAAATATTCAGAAGTATAAATGTATGCACTAGATCTGTAGTACTAATCAGGAGGTGGGATCAGAAAGCATCAGTCCACAACAGGAAGGGGTATAAGAGCTTCAGAGATTCTTAAAAATTCTATTTTTTTAGTTAGCTCAAAATATTCCACGTAAGAGACATTGGTTCAGTTCCTTAGGTTGCCACAGCTTTAATGAACTAAATGACAATTTTTGAAATCCAACGATGTGGCCACCTACTTACTATGAAGTCTTGGAGGACATCCAAGTAATTATTTTTCAGCCACTGAGACAGCATCCAAGCACTTTAAAGGCTGCTGTTGCTTGTGTTGGCCACCTGTACAGTTTCAAAAAAGCTACAACACAGGTGCAATCCATTTTAATCATACCACATCTCTTCCTCCTTAGCACCTCTTAGTTGTGTGTTTTCAACTACCCAGTTTTATGGTGTTGGTCTCATGAGACAATTTCCTGTATACGATAACATTACATTGGCTTATTGCCAAAAACATTCAGACTAGAAGGGCCAGAAATCTTCAACAACCAACTAGAACAGTGTAGTTGACATATATCTTCAGGCAACTGCAGTGCGACATCTACACACAGCAGTGTGCTAAAACACAGATTTCACAAGTCTTAAACATCGCTTCATGTTGAGCTGTAGATATCATTATACCAGCAATGAACATAGGCCAGAACTGTTGTATTTAATGCCATCTTCACAGTAGGAACTCAGTTTAACCTCAACCATAAAATAGTGCTAACCACAACAGCCTTTTTCAACACAATGGGGGAAAGGGCAAGAACTTCAGCTGAAATAAATCAGCATAGATCTGTTGAAACCATAAAAGAATATGAGTCTCTATCAGCTAGCAGTCTGAGTTCCTCTATTTAATGTCCTGTTCATTGAAAGATCTTATAATTTGTTGTAGTTATTGTTACAGGATGCAATTTGTTGCCTCATGATTTAGGTAAGCCTAGTGAATGCAACATGTCCAAGCTGGCTGTTTCCAACTTGCAAGATAGTCTTAACATACTCCAAAGTCAGTTGCATAGGAATCATAGAAACAAACTCCCAGTTTAGGGACAAGAATGCTTCATCTGCTCCTGAAGAAAACACAACAAAGTTGAATCCTGCTGTCAGCCTTTTAGTTAGTGGTAACTCCTGAACAGACTGGAAAATCTGATGCAGACAAGTCACTAAGGCAACAGCTTGGATATTGTTTCTACTTAGGTGTTGATAAAGAAGTGCCATAGATTTGCGAAGTGTGGAATTTGCAGCCACCACTGCTTCTCTGTAGCCTGTAAATATAATAGTTATTTTAGCAACATAAATTGTGCTCAAGGCTCACGTGTTATTTACAACAGGCTCATGCTTCCCTCCCCCCCACCTCAGGCCTGCCTCAGCAAACTTCTTTCAGCAAGGTGTTGGAAAAGTTCCATTGCAAATGCTTCAGAAATAAAACGTTCAACTCTGAGAATTAGTGTCAGTTCTTGGTGGGTCTTAGTGGGTCACAATGCCATGGAAAAGTAGTGCAAAGCTTCACTACTAACAGCTTCCTAACTGATGACAACAGCCTGTCCTCCTCCTGCATCTGGACTTCTCAACTTAGGAACAAGATGATATAGAATCAGGATTCACATACTGATTTGCATAGTAAACAATCCATACATGGAAAGTAAAGAGCAAAGGGTAGACAGAAGGTGGAGGATTATGAGAAGATAGGAAAACAACCCAACCTGTACGCAAAGGGAAAAAACAAGGTGCAATAAAAATTTTACATTTAGTGGTAAGTGTTCACCAGTGACACAAGACACAATGCTGTGCTTTGTTTTTTTCTCTCAAGTGAAGGACCACTGGAAAAACTAAAGAGAAGCACCTAATCTGCTCTTTATCTTCTGAAGATATTAATTTATTTTACTTCCTGCTGTAAAAGACTTGGGGAAAAAAAAACAGCCATGTTTCAAAGTAATTATTCCCCCAGCTCAAGCAACTTCCACCAGTTTTAACTTAGATTTATCTATGGCATGACAAGCATTATTTCATTAAAATGCTGTGTTCTGAGGATGACTCATCAGTCAAATAATATTTCTGTAAAATACCTGCAGAAGTCAGTGATGCCAGGCTGCAGAATACACTGCTAGCTCTTCAGAGCAGTAATAACTCTAGTCACCATTTTTGATGATAGGAAAAACAGGCAGCCATAATTTGGGAGTTATTATCATTGGGGTTTTTTGTTAAGCAGGACCTTCTGTTTGCTACTCAGAATCTGAACACAAGTTCATTATTATCCATTTCTCTCAGTAGATCTGTTCTCATGCTTGTAAGCACATTCTGATCCATTCTGATAATCAAATGGCATTTAAAACACTCAGCATATAGCAATAAGGTGACTTTGGTGTTTTGTAATAGGACATCTGTTGGTAATGTGTTTCAAAGCCAGTCTGTGGCAAAGAGAAGAACTCGTGAGACAGACAATACTTCTTCTACGGAGATAGCAACTTAGATTTGCTGCATTTTCCAGAAAAGTCAAACTGACATCATCCTATAATACCTCTATCATCTTGAAAGTTCAATTGCAAGGTCCTTTTACAAGGCCTGAGCATAGAAGTGTCCTTAAATCTTCAAGGGCAATATAAATGCCAGGCTCCTCAGAAAACTTGGTAAAAAGAGAGCCAGTCCTCCTAGACTCACTTATGTAATTTTTTTTCTTTCCTTGTTATTTTTTTGTTATTAGGAATTAGAGGAAATAACTTTCCTTGTTACTTTTTGTCATCTTCCTTAAAGCAAAACAACTTAATAGCTGTAACAAACGCAAAAGGAGGAATAAAAGTAAAGTGCCGCAAGCTTCCTTCATTAAAGTATTTTTTCCAGTTCTCTGTGTCTGGTAAAAGAGCACAGGAATATCTCTACAACGCCAACACTGCTTCATAATTTTTGTTTTGTTTAAATGAGGCAACATACCTCAATCCAGCAGCAAGAAAGAAAGAATCCTCCTTCTCCTCTGATGTGTGGGTATATGCAATGAAATAGCTTACATTTTGGCGAACAGATCAAAATTTTATCATTAGCACTGTCACAGTGAGACAAAATATCACTTTGTTGATCAAAGGCTAGAGAATATTACTGCTTTGGAAAATAGGAAGCAGAAAATATTTCAAACTAATTCATGTCTACTGTTAAGAAGATACTAATTTATTCAAATGAGTTTTTTAAAAAAAATTAGAAGCAAGACCAAAATACGACTAAAATAACGACATTATTTCTTTAAAGTCATTAACTTTAGGCAACATACAGCACAAATACAATAAACACCTCATTGAGAAACATTGATTTCTTCCTTGGGACAATTTCAAAGATGAAAAGCATTAGTCTCAAATCTGATTTGAAAGCCTTTGCCTAAAAACTAGATGTGGGTTCATTTCCCCCCCCCCCCAAGCTTAGTAGGAAAAGGCATTTTAATTAAAAAAAAAATTATTGGATTACCACCATGCTAACTTGCAGGGTTTTTTTCAATTAAGTGATACTTTTAATGTTGTACATTTATGATGTATTACTTCCAAACTGCTTGACATTCTTACAGAATAAAAAGAAATCAGTCAGTTAAAGGACATACTTATCTGCAATAAAGAGCAAAGAATCTGTAGACTAGTTTAGAAATAAACTAATCCAACAGTAGTTTCACAACCCTGTAGATTACTACAGTTTCAAAAAGTCTTGTTAAGTCTATCATGTTTTTAAAAACAAAACCAAAACACTACCACCACCACAAAAAGAAAAAACCCTGCTCCTTTCCTGTATTTCAAAACCTAAGCTTTTAGAAAATAACTGACATATTTACTTTCAACTTTTAAGCCATCTTTAATGGACACCCTAAATCAAGACACAAGAAGCCACATGATTCATATCCATCTTCATGAACTAGAAACAGAATATCTTTCATGTCAGAGAGGATAAAAAGTTCTTGCACAATTTCTGTGTTGGTGAGCATTACAAAGTTGAATACATCTTGTTCTGCAGCTGGAGTTTAAGTTAATAAAGTTTCTTTCCTTGCTTTGTTAATTGGACAAGGTGCGGAATTATGACATCTGTTATAGCAATACAGCCACTCACAATGCACAGAAGGGGTCACCGTAGACAGTATATACTCCCCCATACCTATGCCTGGTTACCTGATTGCCAAGCAAGGTATCCGGATCAGATAACTAAGGTAAAACCCTCCCTACTCTATGTGTGGTTCTGTCCTTCCCTAATGATGGCACTGCCTCAGAGAGGGATTAACGATCCTGCTTACTGCTTTGATGGAGAAAGCAAACTCCTCTCCCTCAGGCAGCAGAGGCTCAAACAGCTCAGTTTAGTTTCCGCTATTGACTCAGAGAAGGAGCATTATATAAGGATCAGGGCACAAGAATAAGACTTCCTTAAGAAAGAGCTTACAACTAGAAGAAAGAAAAAAAAGAGGGCAAAGCTTCTCCAGATTTTAGACAGGAATTTAGGGAGCAGTGAAGTTTTATGCTGCAGCAGGAAAATATACAAAACCCCTCTCAAATGGGCCTATCTCAAGAAGTGCTCAGTAAAAAAAATTATCCCCACAACAAAAAGGCTTTACTGATGTCTACAGGCAACAGCACAAACCCCCAAAGGTATATAGAGGTATAAAGGTATATAGAGGTATAAAGAGCGCTCATGGGAAGAGATTAGGAATTCCTAGGGCAAGACTCTCATTAAAGAAAGGAAGAAAAAAAAAAAAAACACTTGATAATAAACAGAAGAGCAATTAAGAAGCACCAACTACAACAATTAGAGAGAGGGGTGTCATCAAAATCAGAAGAGAGAAAAGATCCTCTTATGAACCACGCAGGTGCACACTACACCAGG
This sequence comes from Pterocles gutturalis, assembly GCF_000699245.1. Lineage (NCBI taxonomy): Eukaryota > Metazoa > Chordata > Aves > Pterocliformes > Pteroclidae > Pterocles > Pterocles gutturalis. The sequence continues at coordinate 14,340 of NW_010124816.1, forward strand.
ATTCTGTCCAGACTGGAATATTCAGTGCAATAAAGCAGTGAAATTCACTTGAAATTTGTTTGAATCCTCCAGTGACCATAACCACACGAACAGAGCTAGAAGGGTTTTGCCTTGACTACACTGGGTGGGGGAAAAGAAGTGCAGGGGTTGTTAAGGATTTTTTTTTGAGGGGGAAGGAGAGCACATAGTATTTTATGACAGCAATCATGGCATCTTGAAAAAACCCTACTGACTGCAACTGCTGTTGCTCTTGGCAAATCCATCATATTGGCATGAACAGAATCTTTTATGCGTTATTTACTATTGTCCATCAATGCCACAAGGTGGATGGGTTTCAAAAAACTGTAGAATACCAGAGAGAGTAAAATTCTTAAGCAATAAATCTTCAGGCTGACACAGCCTTGTTAACCTGAAAGGACCATACTGATCTTAAATCAGTAGACATGTTCCGCCTCTGTTTGTGAGCTTTCATGGAGGGGTGGAAGGAACACCAGCAGAAACATCCCAAATTGCAGAGATCACACCAAGTGTTTCAGACCAATTACACCATCCAGTGTTCTGACCTATTTGTGGACACTGTTCTGAGAGCACTCAGCTAGCACAACAGGGACGAGAGGCCCCAGCTCCTGATCCAGCCTCAGCCACCACTTACACAGAAACACTGTGTTACCAAAAGGGGACATCTTTGGGGGTGATCATTTATTTTATTTTTTAATACTTTTGGTTTTAATTCTAATGTTAACAATGAAGGCTTCCAACACCTACTATAGATGGATTGATAGCCTCACATATGTAAGAAACCATTAATTCTACTATTTCCTATTACATAAATATTTGACTGCAATCCACTGATAAGAATGATACTGCAAACAAGACTAATATATAGTATAGTAGTACTGTTAAATGTTAAGTAATTCTTTATGGAGAAGAGAGTTCCAACACCACAAGTCTAAAGTTTTAGAATTGGCAAATAAATCCTGTTTAGAGTTTCTGTTTTCAGTTTCCCTTCAAAAAAGATTTCCCTTAAAATCCTTGATCTGCTCCTCTCTCTCCTTCCCTTTATCCACTTCCCCTTCCCACCACCCCCACTAAGAATTCCCCCAATGTTTTAGGAGTTTTAGGGAGTTCCAGTTAGGCAGCTAAATCATATAAAACCTAACTATAGCAATTACTATGCCAAGTGGAGACAAATGAAAAAAACAAACAAACAAAAAAAAACCCAAACCACAAGGGAAAACCTCTCAAACTCTGCAACTGCAATTACCTCTTTACTTTCATTCACTACATGTAAGAACCACTGAAGCTGCTATGAATGCCACCTTCTAACTTGTGTCACTGGCAGCAGAAATCTAGAACCTCTACTGAATTTTGCTAGAAGCCATTGCCAAAAGCTGCATTTTTTTCTTCCTGCTAGATAAATATCCAGCAGAGCTGACAGAGAATACAGATGGAGGCTAAAGGAGGCTTAACATCACTAATTCATGCACCACTGCCGTTGGGCTTTGCTGAGCATTTCACTAGGCTGCTTTCTTTCCAGCAGGCTAACACAATGAATCTGCATCAGAGACCAATAATTTCATTAACTGGTTGAAGCTGGTTGGGTTGGAACACGAAAGATTTGGCAAGACTGTAAATTAGAGGGTGTATATTTACACAGTTTTCTCTGACTGAAGCAGAGTTCATTCACAGAGAAACTTAATGGACAGTAAATTCTACTGCATGTATTAAAGAAAAAAATTCCAAACATATTTAGCTGACAGCTCAAGTATGAAGAAAGGGATTCTGCAACCACTAAGCTGCAAAAGTACTATTCAGGAATCTAAGGTTACATGTTTGCCCTTTGCTGGTTACAAGAAAAGCATTACTCTAATAGCACTATCTTTCCCAGAGGGCAGTTTCCACTAACCACATGTAAACCTGAAATTCATGTACACTGGCTGTAAACATGGCTGCTTTTCTCTCCTAGTTGCAGCTGGAAATAGAAAGTTTTCTTATTTCAGACTAATAGGATAGTCTGACAGTTAGAGAATTGCAATATTGTTAAACCTGAGATTGCTCAGAAATACCAAGAACCTATTTTAATAGAACGCCCTTTCGGATCAAGCCTGTAGTGTCATAGATTGAAACCATGACTCTCTTACCTTTTTCCTTACTATATTTATTTAGTGACACTAAAGTATGCCTTCTGTCACTATTACTCCTTCTCAAATAAAAAATAAGGATTTACAAAACTTGCAAGGAACTAAAACAGGGAAAACATATGACTACATCAAGGTTACTTACAAAATGAAAAGTAGCTTCTCCTAGCTTTTGTTGTATTTGGTATTCTACATGTTCAGGCAACAAAGCACTCATTTTTACTTCTGTTTGCCATGAAGAATATTTGTGTTTTGCGTGCCCGTGTACACTGTAGAACAGGTCCAAAGGATTCGGAGTATCCAGCTCTTTGTTCCTTGAACTGATTATATGCACACAGTAGTGACCGGCCCTAACTGACACATCAGCATAGCTCAACTTAGTTTTCTGTCCTTGCAGCAGAAACTTTCTCCTTCTTATTTAAAAGAAATAGGAAAATGAACATAAATTAGATTTCACTCAAGTTAGATTTCTCTCATATTAATTTTAAGACTTCCTCCTCCCCTTCCCCCTACAGTTCATTTATTTCAACCCAGAAGACTGTTAATATGAATCTCAGGTTCACAAAACCAAAAAATTTACACTTTTTTCCATAGTGAGAGGTCACTATGATACAGAGATGACCATAATAATGCAAGCAAAAATTGCAGAGGGACTTCTCTCTGTAAGATAAAATTTCCTGTTGTGCAGGGGAAGACATCAGTAGCTCTAGTTAACATGTGTGCTCATCAGAGACCCACACACAGACTTTTGTTACTTGCACGTGCATTCAGGTACATTTAGATTACTTCAGCGTTGCTGGAGCCAGAGAATATGGGAAAGGCTGACCCATTATTATGTGTTGGTTCTGTCTCATATCCAACAGAGACAGGTTGCTTTAGGTTTTCAGCCTACAACAAAATAAGAATTTTCAGATACCATGGCTTAACAGCTAAAGTTTGATGAGCCCTTTGGCACCCTTTCTTTCAGGATGTTTATTAACCTTGCAGATGTTGTCTTTTCACCATTGCATACGCAGTTCTAGACAGAAAAAGAACAAACCAAAACTAGCCACAAAGTTCACTTGACTGCTGAGAAGCTGATGAAGCATGAGTCAGTATCATAAAGTCCCAAACCGTTGTCAAGAACATTATTAATATTTTTTTAAAAAGAAAACTGTATAGATTGCTCAAAGTCAATGGCATATACCATGTTTTGAAATTTTCCCAGCAGAATCAATTGCTGTTAATGTAGTTAAGCCTGTCCTCAATATTATGCTCTAAAGAGAGTCCAAGCGTTTCCCAGGAAAAAACGTTCTCTGAAAGTCTTGGCTTCCTGGCCTCCTAAGAGCTTGAAGCTTATAGCAACATTTGCAGTTAGGTCCAGCATCAGTAGAAGCACACTGCTAGTCTTGGTGAATGACTTGTAAAAGCACTGATCACCAAGTGGAACGGTTGTTCATAAAGTTCTCATTAAAATAATGTCAAGATTTGACTGGTTAACATTGTCATCTTATTAAGATTTCGGGGAAAAAAAAGACTTTTCTTCTGTAAATTTTAATAGAAAAACTCTGTGAAATACCTTCTTTTCATGCAATAATGGGACAGAACAGCATGACTTCCCTGCCTTCTAGGATCTGATTTTGCATTTATGTATCTAAGGGAATCTGATCCTAGCCATCAAGACTTAGTTTTCCTTTGTGAAGCTGCCAAAGAAAAACTAGCTTGCAGAAAGTATTTGGAATTTATCCTCTGAAATAAAATTTTAAAAAAACCCCAAAAACTCAGTTAAGCCCAGGATGGCATTAACCATGGAAGTATACGACAGGTAACACAGCATACTTGTATAGCAGAAGTGTGTGCCCACCCCTTAGGCTGATGACTGCTCTTACCAACAGCTCCTGTCTGCTTTCTGTTACCACGTTATGCTATGCTGAGTGCAGACCTGTGTGCTACACCCGTTGAATTGCAGAACCATGGCAGCACACTGGGAGCTTCACACAAGGGAGCCAGCATCTCGGGGGAAGAACAGGTGCCTCATTCATCCAACTTCCAGTGTCTGATGAAGGAAATCTTCAGATGTTGCCCCATCAGCACATCTCTCATGCCAACGCCTCTAGTTACTCCCTACTAGCATTCAGAGTACAATCAATGCATATACCTGTTTTTTTTGTCATAAAGAGGATGTTACCACACCAATCTTTAGAAAGGCAAGAGACATAACAAGCCCCTGTTTTCCAAAGAATTCTGTCCCCAAGAACCACCGCTGCAGTGTTGTGCTGCTGCTTCATATAGAAGGTTTCAGGCAAGTTGAACTCTGCAAGATAGCCATAGCTGACAATTATAAAATCAGCATGGGCTCCTCCCTCATCCTTCCCTCCCACTCCAAATTAAGCAGCTGGCATACCTAGGTTTTGCCATCATGGTATGGCGATGACTGAAGTCTATGCACGTACCTTCATTTACCATCAGGCAACACACAATGAATTCACTGTCTTGAACAAAAGATACACCTAAGATACATCTACAGTTTAAGACAGTGAAACGGTCTCACTTCCTCCAGACTGGGAAACTCTTATGAAAAGATTCTGCCTTTGAAACCAGCAAATGCGAAAAAATGACTACTTCGCAGCAATAATTAAAAGGCAATTAAACACTGACAAGCAAGATGATAGCATTGCATTGATGGTTTTATATAAAAATGAAGACAGAAACCCAAAAAACTTCTCCATTATTATTTTAGTGCTAGACTCAGCACCCTTTCATTAACAGGCATTTTCTTCAGTAGATATAAATGTGATAAATGTCATGTTCTCAAGTTACTGAAGGCTGGTTTTCTATCACTTGGAGATTAAGTTCAATTGATTGTTGGGCAGATGATGAGAAAGGATACTTGATCTGACTGACACAGATTATACTCTTCAAGCAATAATTGCAGCACTTTGATACACCATTTCTTCGTCCAGGGCCATCAGACAAGGAAGGTTCCTCAGTTACATTGATGCTGCTTCTCTAGTAAACTGTATTTCAGTTATTGTGCAAGTCACAGAAGTCTATTTTAAGATTCTTTGCTTTTGTTACATGGAGGAGGTTCTCTCCTGACATTTGAATAATGTCTTCACCTAGCAGGTAATGTTTTCCTTTGAGATTTTTTTTTAATAACCTGAAAAATAATCAGGAGAATTGGAAGAGAATGAACTAGAATTATGCCGATGGGCATATGCACTATGTTTAACGGTGCCCAAGAACGGTGCCATACTAAAAAAAGCATTAAAACCACCCTTATGGCAGAGTAAGCAAATCAAGTGACAACATCCACACATTTCATTTTCAGGTCAGCACACAGCTCCCGTACTCTGCTCCTCCTTGGGCTAATGGCAATAGTCTAAGAGCTGAAGCAACCTTGGTATCATTCACCACTCCAGCTAGAACCCAGCTTCTGGTTGCAGAGATCTCTTCAAGCCAGAATATCGGAGGTGCATGAATTCACCGCCCTGGAGGAACACGGTTACTATCAGACATGTTCCTCCTTCAGACTTGCAGTGAAATGGATCCTATCACAGGCAGCTAATGTGTATTCTTCAGAATCCTAGAAGCATTTGGCATTTTTTTCTGGCAAGCATCTCAGAAGCCAATGAACAAATCCCAGCTGAAGAAATGTTTCAAAAAGCAAGCAACAGACATAGCCCACATCACGACAGAGCATGCTAGATTGTTACCAATTAGTTGTGAGGCTTCTTGTTCAAAATACAACTCATGCTGTAGTCCTTGTGCAAGTCCTCTGCAAATAGATGGTTCAGACTGACAAAAATAGAAAGTAGAAAAAAATCAAAATATGGGCTTGGAAAGCTCTGCAGAAAGATGAGCTTAGCTGGGGTAAGGGAACCACAGTTATATATGACTCTAAGCCAACCTGATAAGATTCATTTTTAAAAAGTCTCACATTCAGCTTTATGACAAATTTTGCCCTCCAGGCCTTGCATCAGTAGGTGGTTCAAGTCAGCTGAATAAGGAGAAAAATCCACAAAGGATTTGATTTTTCTATCTCAGAGCTTTGGCCACGTGCCCAGTGAGCTCTCAATTTTTTTAAGTCATTCAGTTACAGCAATGAAAATATCTCCTCATTAATAAGATAAGAACTAGAGGCTTAAGTGCCAGTTTATAGTGTTAGGAAGGACAGAATATCACCAATTTGCTGACAGAAGAAACACTGGAAATCAACCTTTGCCCCTCCTCTAAAAGTGATCAAGATTATCTCATCAATGCCCAAATCCATGAGATGGAGCAGACAGCATTCCTACAAGACTATTTGGGCTCAAAAGTATTTACTTCCTGAACTAATGGAGGATGTGATCGTACCTGTACGATTAGCCAAACCGAGATGAGTGGATTCCTTTCTTCAAGACAAGGACATCATATGCATAGTGACCACCATTATCAGCAGCACTAACACAAATGGTGATCAGGTTACTAAGAACCTGGGCAACAGCAGGAACCTCTCACAGGGAATCCCATAATTTTTTCATGCTCGGTATTTTGTACCGATGTTGGGGGCTTAAAAATCTGTAGACATCTTGCATACTGTAGATGTTCCTCCTTCTCTCAACTTTGCCCTGTTTACCTTTGCAAGACAACCACTGTGCCTTTTCTACAATCTCTGCCTCCCTATTTCATGGCAGATTTAAAGTGACTGAAAGGTACACTTCCATCTCAATGCTACATATATTCATTTGATGCCAGTGGCAGCATGGACTCCTTTCTCTGCAAGTTTGGGCATAACTTACCTGGTAAGTGATTCTATCAGCAGGATCCTAGAATTATCTTCCTTCCAGAGACGATCTTAGGCTGTTCTGAGATAATGTTTGACACCTGTGCCTCATGACTTGATCAGCATGCCTATTGTCTCTATTTCACAGGTATGTGCAATCATGTAATCACAAAAGCATGACATCTTTTAAGGGGATGAAGCCAACATTGAACGAACCAGGACAGAAAACTTCCAGAGTTCAGTGCTCAAGGAAAGGCAAAGCCAGACACCTAACAAGGAAAGACAACAATGACTCAAGGTTCTGAAGATATAAGAAGTTTCATGGTATGGTTTAGCTAAAACTAAGAACTACAGACCTGAACACTCACCACATTTCCATTACTATAGGATATTATTAGCTAAAAGAGATGAGGAAAATAGTGGGTGCATTCTTTATAAGGAGTCATCAGCTGACACAAAGGTAAAAACACAACTGCAGCTGAAACTGCTATTTGAACAATTAGCACTGGTTATATATGCAGGCACCTGTAAGGGGTCTATTTTAATAATGCTTGCTTTAAGAGTGAAGATTCTAAACATGATGTTCTCCATGCTTTCAGACAACTGCAGTTTCCCCTCAGGAAGAAAAGCTTCCCTTCACCTCCTGCTAAAAAGATCCCCAAAGATATGTTAATTTTTTCTTTAATGTTTTATCTATTCCATCACCATAGCTGTCTTATCTGCTTTTTCCTCAAGGACTGATGCAGTTGCAAATACTTTTCTGCATCCCATGATAGATTTTATTAATGACATCAAACACTGTTTCATGCTTTGCCTTGTTATGAAGTTCTGTGGTGGTAGAGGATATTGCATTCCTTTGTGTAAGTTCCGTAATTTTTCTGAGTTTTGATAAGGCCATTAATCACAACATGACTATGCTAATCCAGACTAAACTGGTGTGCAAGACAATGCTAACAATAACTGCTCTTTAATAACTACTCTCCTTTGCCTAACACTTACCTGTACAGATTTTCTCTGCTTAGGTAGTAGCCTTTTTTAACAAATATGGGAGAAGATGAGGACTAAAGTAACAGGACTGTGTTTCAGTAAAATTTCTTCTGAAGAGTCAGGATAGGGCTGACCTTGTGAGCTCAGCATCTCGTTATGTCCTACCTGACCTCAGATCCTAGTGCCTTCACTGGTAGTTGAAAATATTCAACATCTGGCAATACCTGGACTTAAATTATGCAAATCACTTGAAAAATCACAAATGAAAAGGAATATAAATAGCACAGAATTCTTTGCTCCTCTGTGTGGTAGCCTGACACTGCAAACCTTCTGCTGACTGGAAGTATTTGCGTTCCTTGCATTTGCTAACCAAAATGCTGGCTTCATTCAAAATAGCTTCTGAAAGGTCAACACCTACAGAAATCACCTTGCCAAAGAGCACAACTGAGCAGCATTTGTCAGGCTGCTCTTCTAATTTCGTGTTTTGCTCTTCACTTATCTCTTAAAGTTTTTGGGTTTTGCACTATTCCAGCTGGGTACTGAGTACTATTGAGAAGTACATCTCAAAATTGTGTATTTTACTATTATTTTATCCTGCATCTCACCACCCACAGAGGTCACACACATGCCTGTATGGAGATCCATATATACAGCACAAGCACTGTGTTACATTTGACCCTCAAAAAAAAAAAAAAAAAAAAAAGACTGGAGGAAAAGAATTAGAAAAGAAAACACAGACAGAATCCATTTCCTTCTTGCAGACAAGGTTTGCTTCCTTTATAGCACCTACAGCCACCTACTTTATTTTAGATGCCTGAAGTACAGAGATTACTTATCCCCAGATAAAGTGCACTCAGCACTTCAGAGGATTAAAACCCAGCAGGTGTTAACTGCAGCAGGGTACAAAAGGAGTCCCTTGCATTATACCTGCATGTAGCCAGCCTACTACAGGAGATCGTCTAGGAGTAAGGCAGTAGAACTCCTGGGAGTCCAACTCCTTTCCTAAGCCCACTAAGTGTTTAACACACTGTGTCTGAACAAGTCTTTGACTTGGTACCTGTCCCCTACAGCTGCCAAGAGCATATATGGAGCACACAACAGAGCATTTTTTTTTTTCCTCCAAAATATTCTTACAGCCTCCAGAGATTTTCAGTAGGCAGAGTTCCTGAGTCAAAGGTGGTGTTCAGGTGTCCTACAGCCCTGACTGAATCTCCGAGAAATACAGGAAATTATTAAAGTAACCTGCAACGTAGAGAAGACCCAACCCCTGACAAATTATATGCATATGCACCGAGTAGCTTCCCTCCTTAATTCTGTTTCTTTCTCCCAACCTTCCACCATCTGATGCATCTAGTTCTATTAGAGGACAGTCAGCAAGCACTCTTCATTGACCACCTCAGTCATCTCTCTTCCACCTTAGTCTGATTATCTCTTGTCCAGAGGACAATGTTTAGGGCACGTATGCATGTTGGAATGCAGGAACTGCCTACCCCAGGCTATGCATACCAGCTCTTTTTCTAGAACCAGCACCTAACTCAACAAGGCGTGAGACCTAGATGCCAAAGGACTGGGCATAACACACCAGGGAAGGACTCAGACCCAAACATCCCTACTCTTTGTGTGAAATTTCAGTGCAACTATTATAAACCCATACCTAATTGGTTACAGTAACAGGAAAACCCACTTAAACGATAGTACGTGCAAATCTCCCAGAACACAGGAAATTATTACAGTAACCGGGAATGCAGAGAAGACCCAAACCTTGACAACTGCTAGGTTAACCATAATCAAGATGTGCTGCATATTGTTATTCCTCTGGAATGTTAACCTTGCTAAGCATTCATACACTTTGGAAACCTGCCCATCAGTTATGCAGCTCATGCTTTCATGACAGTAACAACATCTGAAAAAAAGAAAGAAAACCCTGAGCATATACTTTTATTTAGAGCAGTATAGGTGTTTGTGATAGGAGAGAACTCTTTCTGGAAGTTAAATCACCAAAAGCAACACACAATCAAGCAGAGATTACCATGACTGATCCTCCTCTTGGTTCCCTTTCAGAATAATAAAACGTGCTATTTGGAACCATTTATTGAATTTGGAAAAAGGGAAGGGTAAGAACAGACCTCGGAAACCTTTTCAGTTCTGATGCCCCACCCCCAGGTACCCACGCAATCTATGAATAAAACCAAGAGGATCGTACAGTGACAGAACATGCAAGTCCCAGAACATACTTTGTGAAAATGAGCCAGATTTATTCAAGCATGAGCTAGAATTAGAAAAATAGCAGATGGCCAATTGCAGCACCACTGAAATGCCAACGGCTTGTTTTGAAATGTGGAGTTAACTCTTAAAATAAGGTTTTAGAGTTGGAATAGATTCTCTAAGGATGACAGGAAACTTGATTCAGACACAGCAACTCCAATTGTTTTCAAAACGTGACTGGATGCTATTAGCTTGCCACATTTTTTGGCATTTTCCTCACATCAGAAGGCTGCTTTAGGTGTTCCCCTGGTAGTCATAACTGAAGATTTTTTATTTTTTTTTAAGCTATCCTCACTTTAGATGAGTTTCTCCTGCCAGGCTTGAAAGAACCCCTCACATCCTCCTCCTCAGCCCTACCATCCAGCTCTGAAGTTGTTTTTACTCCAGATGTAATAATTTCATAACCTCACTGCCACTCTGCTGTGGGTCCCTGCATTTGTGAGCAAAATCTCTCATAAAGACTTAGGCATATTAATTTGCCTTCCAGGACATATCTACAATAATTAAGAGGCTAAGGACAGGAATAAAACTACAAGGGATGGATGTACTCGGGTTTAGTGTCCTGGGCAGAGACTGCTCAGCCAGTTCCCCGCAGGTTTCCTGCTTGGGCTGAACCGTTCAAACTCTCCACCAAGAGCTTCTCTTTGTGAGAAACAAACCTTTTACGGGAGCAAGGGGAAGAACTTAACCTTCCATACCTAGCTTTCTCCTCTCTCAAGCCTGTTAAAGAATTAAAAAGAAGTTCTTTTCTTCTCAGTAAACACTTTTCCCTACGTACGACCACCAGACACATTAGAGATGCTCTACAAGCCACCTTGGGCACGTTGCTATTACCATATCTTTGTGCAAGCACAAACAACGCAAGAGACTCACGAAGCTCCCAGCGCGGCGCAGCGCCCAGCTCCCACCGGGCCTTCCCGCTCTCTGAGGCAGCACCGCGAGGCGGGGCGCCCGCCCTCCGGCGCCATTTTGCGACCCGCGTC
>NW_010124817.1:0-3439 GCF_000699245.1 Pterocles gutturalis
GGTGGGGTGCAGAGATGGAAATCCATCATATGCAACTGGCTAAGTCTTTTCCAACACTTTGCAAACACAATGTTTTCCAACTTACACAGCAAACAAGAGCTGCTCCCACCTTCCTCCCTGTCTGCACATCCCTTTGGTGGCACCAAGAGGCCTGCCCCTTTAGGGTCTATTCACCAGGACAGATAGATGTCTATATCTATACATCTATAGATACATCTGCATGCTCAACTGTTAAAAGTTTTGACGTGGAGTATTAAGGTGGGGTTTTTTGTTTTTGTTGCTGTTTTTTTCCAGGGCTGACAAATCTCCCTCTTTCCAGCAAAGGAGATGTGTTTTGCAGGAGTTTATTTGAAGGGGGGGGGGAACTGCTGGTAGTAACAAATGTCTTAAAACAGAGGCATGATGGAGTAAGGCTTGGGAGATGAGGAGGAGACGGACCATATGGGGAATTGTTATGGCAGTTTTCCCCCCTTATGGCAATAGCAACATAAGTGCTGTCCACGTTTATTATGGTGGAGGGGTCTACTTCTTAAAAAAATAAACAAAACAAAAAAAACCCCCACAACCACAAAAAAACCCCAAAAAGCTATTTTTCTTGTGGAAACCAGGATTACTTCAAAACCCAACTAAGGCTTGGAAATGGTAGTCTTCAGCCTGATTCAATATTTCCTTATATCAACCCAGGATAAGCTTTATTCAGCTCTGTCCACATACCCTGGCAGTTGCTGGCATCACACACAAGTGTGTTTGTGCCAAATGTAAGTAAAGTTCACCCAACACACACAGCCTCAAAGCATCCGAGATTTTCATCAGGCTTCAAGACTCATTGTTGCTGAGCCTTGCGCTGCTCTTTCAAAACAAGGGGCCTTTTCTGCGTCTCGCTCAATGATCTACAGTCCTCTAAAATCATCTATTTATTTATGCTCTATTCCAGGATTTGCCCTCTGAAATTAAAAAAAAAAAACAACAACAAAACACAACACTGCTTGAATTGTGTTGAAATAACAGGGTTGCCTGGCACACTTTGTGGGGGTTAGATAAAGATGGGGGAAAACCAAAAATGATTTTTAGTTGCCCAGCACCAGACCTGCAGGGGAAGAAAAGGAAAAGCCAAAAAAAGTAACGAGATGGGGGCTTCGTTCCCAGATCAGGTGTGCTGCAATATTTGCTATATGCAAGAGCACCTTTTGGCTAAGATGAAGGGCAAAATCAGAATATCTTGGGTAAAGTTGGTCATTAATTATTTTTTCTTTTTCATTAAAAAAAAAAAAAAGACAAACAAAACCAAGAACACCCCACTTTGCTAAACACTAAATACTAAGTACACCTATTTCAATGTGACTTTTACTGGGAAAAGTTTCTCAGCTCTGGGATGAAGTTTCTGGCCCAAGGAAATGAGGCAAAAAGTCATCCCAGAATAGCCAAAAGCGATTCATTGAGGACATTCCCCTGGGTTATAAGAAACCTATCTGCAGCCCCTGTTTTTGCCTGCCCATCACAGCCAAGGACAGGCAGCTGCTGGTCCCGCTGGGAGCCGGGACGGCCTGCCTCTCCCCAAGCCCCATGTAAAACACATCTCACCTTTATGGCACTTCCATGGAAAACCATCCTGGCTCCATTGCCCATCACACCGTTAAGTCACGAGCTTAAGGAAAGTTACTCAAGCTTGGGGTTTGCTATCCCATGTCAGTAAAATGAACAATACTTATCTACATTAAAGGTCTTCACTCAGCACTTGGTGCTTATAGAAGTCTCTGACCTCTGGAAAGCTACTATAAACAGTGTTTGTATAAAATTTTTCTCTATTGCTCTGGAAAGCAAATCCTGTATCAGCCTTGCTCTCATCCTTCTTGCTCCCAGGCTGCAACCCCAGGTCCAGCAGCTGCCCACCTCGCTCCTCGTGTGGATACCCCATAGGGGATCTGACTTAACTCAAATTCCTCATAGCAAAGACAAGTCATGATTGGTCCTCATCTGTATCACAGGCCACATTATTCCCAACATTTTCCTCAAAGAAAAAAAAAAAAAAAAAAAGTGTCCTAGAAAGTGGCTCTGTCTTCTTGGAGGGACCACTTGGGCTTTCCAGGAGATGCTGGAGGAAATGTCACTTATCTGCTTTCCTAAGCACAGTAAGAACACACTGTCCTCTGGTGCAAGTGCCACAGTACTGCAATCCAAGGACACTAGCCAGTGGTCGGGTGGACCCAGATGGGGACCATGTGTAATGGACTCACGTTCCCACCTCCCTTCCTGGCCAATGAAACCATATGATTTCTCTGACTCTGCTCCCCAGTGTCTAAGTTGAAGGATGATGCTCTTTCTCCCGTTCTTGGGCAGATTAATTATTTAATATTTGTAAAGCACTTCAAAAAATGAGAAACGCTGAGCATTATTATTACCCACATCAGCAGGACGACGAGGGTTTTATGTCGTCTTTATAAACTTTCCAGGGAACAACTGAGGAAGTAAGAAAAGCCGCCTGTGAACGTGAGAGGTGCTGAAGGTGCTTGGCTCGCTCTCCGGTCCAACTCATTCAAAACTGGGCAGGACTGGCCCCTCAACACTCAGAGTTACACCGATATCGCCAAAATAATGAGAACAATTAAAGATACTTGGTGGAGTATTACACCAAAAAAATACATTTTTTAATTAGGCTTGAGGCTCCCCCCACTGCTTCCCCAGCCTGAGGTTAAGTCGTTGCCCTCCTTCATTGCCCAGCTTTCCCTTCAGCCTCAGTTTCTCTCACCAAATAAGAAATAATCAGTCTTTACCCATTTCACCATGTTAGAGGTGACATTTATGAAGTGCCTCAGCTAAAGGCATTATTAAAAATGCACACAGGAGAACACATCCATATGAGTGTACAGGGATGCGTACAGAAACACATTTTCTTTCACAGGGTGACAACCAGCTAGAAACTCACATCACAACTGCTCTTGTTATAGAAACTATTAAGAAGAGACAGACCACACACTATATATTTCTGGGCTCTAACTGATTCTATTGAAGTAGAAACATCTTTCCTTTAAGTATTTCCCAGTGCCTTGCACCTCCAGAAACATATCTCCTCCTCTGCTCTGTCTTGCATGAGTATTTGGTGCCATCCTTTTCACGCTGTGCTGATTAAACTATTTTTCAACACCCCAAGCCCTTCCTTGGGTCTCCAAGTCAACAAAGGCAGAATCATCAACCTGGGCATCACATTTAAAAATTGCACCTGCCTGTTGTAGTAAATCCAGGGCATGATTTTCAATAAGATATTATTATTACTGTTATTATTAATTATAATGTTTTATTATGATGGATACAATTTCCAGGGCAGAGTCCCTGGCCAGAACAAGAAAAAGATGATGCGGAGGTGATCATCCCTGTTTAAATACACTGCATGCCAACCAAGGAAGTTTGAAGCACATTATAATTACAAAAATATATCCCTGCT